>NC_089777.1:42112395-42222395 GCF_040412425.1 Macrobrachium rosenbergii | reverse complement strand
AGAAAACTTGCGAAAGCAATATCATAGAATGAAACAAGAAACAAGACAGAGAAAAAAATTACACATAAACTAAATTATTATTATTATTATTATTATTATTATTATTATTATTATTATTATTATTATTATTATTATTATTATTAAGGAAAGAGGCTAAAATGTCATAAACTCAGTACGAAATAAAAAAGCCATGAGATGCGTTTAGAACCAGTTATCAAAGGTCTTACGTGAACAATGGCCACATGTATTAACCCATCAAATCCATACTTTCAGGGGATAGGATACAATACCCAGAAGTTGTTCTCTCATACAACCCTTTTCAAATTCGTTGAGGTCAGTTTTTTTTTGCCACAGTATGGACACCTGACCGTTCTCCCACATAAAGCACAATGTATATTCATACATCTATTCTATCTGTAAGAACTCGATTTTTATCTATCGAAAAGCTTTAAACAAACAATATAAGGATACATAATGCATTTGATATGCATGCGAATATATATGATGAAATATAAAAACTGCTTGTATGCTGGCATTTCTTTCTCTCTCCCTTAAAAGAAGTGGTGACTGACTGATTTGTTCATGTTCTCTAGCGTAACTTCGCTATGGTCTATACCAGATAATTATAGTCAAATTTGTCTATTCCATCGGCTTCTAAATAGCACAGGGCCATTTTATTATTTTTAATCACAATGAACTGAAAAGAATGTACAAATGTAAAAAAAAAAAAAAAGAAATACACCGAAGAAAAGAGAACAAATAAAGGTAAAATACGAAACAAATAAATGACGATAAACAAAGCGTCAATACAAAGAAGAAAAACATAGGCATTGCTGAAAGACGCATTGAAGTTGCACTAAAACCCTTTAAGATTTCGGGCACCGACATAAAGACTATCGAAAAGATGACTCATTGATGAATAAATATGTAAATAAATAAACAAATAAATTTTGCTTCAATTACTCTTAAGAAACTAAGCAACTGACAACTAAGGATGAATAAGGATATCAAACTACTCATCCAGTAGACTCCTACATCGAAAATGGAGGATGGAATCCTTTGTGTTAGAAAAACACTGATCCAGACACCATAAAATAGGATCAAACTCTCCTCTCGGTTCACCTTCGCAACGCTCATCAGAGGTTATTTGGGATTGATCTACTATCTCCTTATGCAAATGAGATTTATCATTCAGGGAACTCTTGAGAGCCTCCTTCGAGAATGAAGAGGCAAAACTGAAATTTACAATATTCCTTTTTTTTTTCGATGACCTTTATTTATGGAATGCAGACCAGGGAAGATTTATCGCAGTCAGTCAAAAGCTGACCAAAAAACTTTGGAAAAGTACTGCCCTTTATCGTCTATAATTTTGGTAAAATGCAAGACTGAAAATTCTGGTTGAATTTTGGAACATTTAGTTGTTCGGTTCTGGAATTAATTGATTGTAAATTACCTGCCTTGCGTCAAAATTTTCAGTGGGATGGATGAATGAATACACACACACACACACACACACACACACACACACACATATATATATATATATACATATATATATATATATATATATATATATGTGTGTGTATATATATATATATATATATATATATATATATATATATATATATATATATATATATATATATATATATATATGGCTGTGAGATATTTTCTGTTAAAACAGAATTCCATCAAATATAAGGGAGCCATAAAGGCTATATTTCAGAGACTGAACTGACTCTCTCCTCAGGCAAATAGTGGATGAGAAAAAGTTACAGAAAAGCGGTATTTATACCAGAAGATCCATAGGTCCGCCGTTAAGTCACTCCAGCTGACAATTTCTCTTTAATCTTCTTGATCACTGGTTGGAGGACGATGTTATCTTTAATATCTGAATCTCTGGCGCCTCTTGAGAGATTCATAGCATTTCTTTGTTTAATCAAGGCTGATTCCACCTTCTGGCTTTTGATCCGACAATTGCTGCTATAAATTATACGAGATATATTCCAGTTTATTCTGTGGTAATGATTATTATTCATGTGGTTAAAAATAGCTTTTGGCGTTTCTTCAGTCCTCAACTTTGGTAAATGCAGAATGACGTGACTGTGGTAATAAAAAGGCATGATGGGTTCCGGCGCTTGGTCTTCAAGACCTAAATCTCATAATCAATCAATCAATCACATACAGGTGAAAATAGAGTATTTTTGGGTAATTATAGTGGGCAAGCTTGATGAATCATTTGTACAAACCAGACAAAAAATATTATAATGACTGTTATCTGTACTGCCATACCTAAGCACAGGTCAAATAGCGTTCCTAAGGATCACACATTTTAGCACTGACCAGACCCAACCTTGCTTAACCATGACTACAGAAGGATCAGCGATGAAACGAAGGGGTGGCAGCGAGGCATGAACCGGTGGTCATTCCCCCACTCCTAGTACTAAATCCATCGCCGCGTAACTAATTCACTGACCGATGGTGTAGCGAAATGACAGCTCATTAACCCTTACCACATCGTCAGCCAGTCAAAGTGGGCACTGAAAGCGAGGCGGACAGATCATGCCCGTGGGCAGTGGGAGCATGGAGCTTCTGTGCTTCATCAAAGGCTGGCCAAGATATTCACAACTCAAAACTGGTCAACGTTGTAATTAAAACGAAATTAGCCTCTCTTAAACCAGAAGTGGTTAGACGTCATGATGGGTTCGCCTGAATTCATCCCGTTTTAGACCATAAAAAGGACCAGGCAATATCTTCTGTTTTGGTTGGGCCAAGAACGTTATAGCCCGTTAGACGTTGCTCGTTATCGAAGGCAACACTGTCGTTTTCGTTCGTTTTCTAAGGGCGAGTGTGCTCGAAGAGAGAAAGAGAAACTTGCAATAGAACAATAGTGTTTTACAAAAATAAATGCACTCGCCGTCAGACATGCTATTTGATTCTAACCTGCTTATTTATATATTATAATATATATATATATATATATATATATATATATATATATATATATATATATATGTATATTATGTGTGTGAAGAAATAGATAAGCAGAGAGAGTACAGAATATCTGTTGATGAATAATTCCACCTATGCGGTGCAAGGACTACCTTGTCGAGACCCTTTAGTTCCTAATTATAATATGTCAGATATATTTAGAATTGGCGCTGCCATTTACATCTATAAGTTTTTCTCTCTCCGCATGTGTGTGTGTGCGTTTGAGAGAGAGAGAGAGAGAGAGAGAGAGAGAGAGAGAGAGAGAGAGAGAGAGAGAGAGAGAGAGGTTTTAATTGGTGATTGCAGGGTACAGAGCCCCAAGCAATGACCCGGATTATTTAATAGTCCAATCACTCCCTCTCTCTCTCCCCCTCCGTACTTGAGGAAGGTAAAAATGCTTTTAATGGCTTGTCTCCTACCACAGGTAGTTTGCTGGGTGTTTAATTACCAGGGTATTTTGTGCACACACCCGAATGCACGCTATAACCTCCCCCTCCGTGTGCGTGTGTGTGTGTGTTTGAAAATTTTAATTATGCTCGCACTCTTTGAATGTGTCAGTATTTTGGGCAATTATATCACTGATTTACCTATGATAGGTTAAACCAAACAACAACAGTGACAATAATAGCCTAATGATAGTAAAAATAAGCTGGTTTCAAATTTGTCTTTATTAACCACAATAATCAGGAGACCAATAATCTACTCAAGTAGCGCAGCAAGGTTGATATATTTTGTGCGTGTGTCCATCATAAAACAAAAACACTTATTACTTATAAATTCCCATTCGGTTTTGTTACTTCGAGGTTGACTGAATTTGATGTCAAGCGACATCTGTAGCTTACTGTTTGTGAATATAAATGCCACGGTACTTTTGACAAAAATTCACACATATATACATATATATATATATATATATATATATATATATATATATATATATATATATATATATGTATGTGTGTGTGTGTGTGTGTGTGTGTGTGTGTGTGTGTTTGTGTGTGTGTGTGTGTGGATCTCTTGTCTCCACAGCATTTATTTCGTCATAAAACTATAGCGAGTTCATTCATCTGGCGACAAAACGACGCGTTAATTCTGATAAGCAGTAATTTTAGATCTTATGGCCACCACGCTCGTAAAGCGAGTTGACGTCGCACTGCTACCGTTCGCGGGTAAAAATATGCATATGAAAATAAAAAGCGAAAAAAGACAACACAAATCGGAAACAATAAAAAAACTCAAAACCTGTATTCAGAAAGGTCACGGACCTTGGAGGGGTACAACGACAATCCTTAAGAGGGAAAGAAGAGACAACGAAGGAGTAGGAGAATTAGGAGATAACAGGAAGAATTGGAGAAATGAGGAGCAGGAAGAATAGGTGGCAAAGAATTAGAAGAGGGTGAGAAAAGGGTAGAGCAGGAGAAGGCTCAGAGTAAGAGATTGAGAGGAGGAGAAGGAGGACGAAGACAGGAAGACGAAAAAAATGAGGATGCGGAAGAGAATAAGGAAGAGAAGGGAAGAGATGACAATGACTGGGAAGGAGATGAGGATGAAGATCCAGAAAGGAAGAGGAAGAGGAAAGAGAAGAAAATATCTGGATGAGACAGGGAAAAGGAGGAATAGCAAGAGCAGAAGGAAGGGACGAGGCAGAAAAGGAAAAATAATATTTAAAAGTAATATAAAGAGGAGTAGATGAGAGGAAACCGATAAAAGGAAAAAGATGCCTTTCGCTGCAAGAAAAAAAAAGGAGGCCTTTTTCTGCATAATAAAGAAGACTAAGCACCCACAGGAAGAAAACAAGTAGAAACAAGTAAAAAATGCACCGAAGTTTCTTCGGCGCAATCGAGTTTATTATACTGCGTAATGCTATACGAAACTCAAAGCCACGACCCATGAAAATCTCAGCCGCAGCCCATAAAACTCTCAGCCGGTGGCCTGTGTTGTTGGCACCTATAGCGGTGCCAGATGCACGATCATGGCTAACTTTAACCTTAAATAAAATAAAAATTACTCAGGCTAGGGGGCTACAATTTAGTATGTTTCATGATTGGAGGGTGGATGATCAACATACCAATTTGCAGCCCTCTAGCCTCAGTAGTTTTTAAGATCTGAGGGCGGACAGAAAAAGTGCGGACGGACAGACAAAGCCATCTCAATAGTTTTCCTTTATAGAAAGTAAAAAACTGAGTATTTCTTTGCAAAACTGAAAAGACTGAAATTCCCCTGCAACAAGAAAGGAGTTTCAGTGTCTCCCTACAGGAAGAAGAAAGAGGATTCACCGCCTTTCTTCAAGAGTGAGAAGAGGATAGAGCTCTTTGTACAAGAGGAAGTGTCAAGAATGAAATGTTCCATGCGAGCAGATGATGATGAAAGAAGACTCAGGTTACTTTTTCAAGTAGAGGAGTGACTACTAAACACATCTGCAAGAAGAGGAAAGATCGAATTTTTTCCTCAAAGAGGAAGAAAAAATATTAAAGAAGACTTAGCCTTTTGCAGTAAAAGGAATATGAAGAAAGAAGAAGGAAGAACAAGTAAAAAATGCGCCGAAGTTTCTTCGTCGCAATCGAGTTATCTGTACAGCCGCTACAGCGTGTAAGCAAGGCCACCGAAAATAGATCTATCTTTCGCTGGTCTCGGCGTAATGCTGTATGCGCCGTGGCCCATGAAACTTTAACCACGGCCCGGTGGTGGCCTATCCTATATCGTTGCCAGACGCACGATAATAGCTAACTTTAACATTAAATAAAATAAAAACTACTGAGGCTAGAGGGCTGCAATTTGGTGTGTTTCATAATTGGAGGGTGGATGATGAACATACCGATTTGCAGCCCTCTAGCCTCAGTAGTTTTTAAGATCTGAGGGAGGACAGAAAGAATGCGGACGGACAGACAAAGCCGGCACAATAGTTTTCTTTTACAGAAAACTAAAAATGAGCCCAGTGTGCAAAAAGTATAATGAACACTGAACATCTCTTTCGGAAATAACAGTAATAATTACATAGAATACTAAGCTGCTCTTAGCATGAAAAAACAAGAGAGAGAGAGAGAGAGAGAGAGAGAGAGAGAGAGAGAGAGAGAGAGAGAGAGAGAAGACTGGGCCTTTCTCTCTCTATCTGCAAGAGGAGGCAAAGGTTCGCTTTGATAACCTGAAAGGCAAAGAACATAAAATCGATTTTTTTCCCAGTCGTCGAAACACCGGGAGTTAAGTATCCCCAGCAGGGAGGAGGGCGGCGTTTATTCGATTCCCACGCCAGATCTGGAAAAGGGCTTTCACACGCTCCCATTAATTTGTTGATACTTTCCAACAACGACGGAGAGACTTCGCTTGTTTGACTTCAGTAGTCATTTTCTTTTTATTAAGCAGCCATTTCTTTTTTGTCTACAGGTCATTTGACTTTTTCGTCGTGCTTCTAACTGCGACTGGCAATGCTCCTTCGATCTCAGTTAGCATTTCCCTCGTTTTAGCGCCCTCTTACATTGTCTTCGTTATTCTAACTGCTTCTGGTTTCGCTTTTTTTTTTTTTTACAGATGACGCCATTTCACTTCAATCAGCTGCCATTTTTCTTTGTCGTTATTTCTAAATTGCTACTGTGCTTGCAATGGACGAAAAATCCCAACGGATCGAAATCACCTGTCACCCAAATTCAGAGTTATGGCCATTAAAGTAATAGAAAATAAAAATGAGATTAAATACTGGTCTGGGAATCTTTCTCCCTCTCTCACGGGAACTTTCAATTATGTTTTGAATAATCTTACATACGAGGCTGGAGCTAGCCGGGGTGGGGGAGGGGGGGGGGGAGGAATAAGAAATAGCAAGATAAGCCTACAAACATGCATACATGCGTTTCATTCCCACAGAGGAAAAAAGATATTCTGCTGCAGAGACATTGATAATATATGATACTGACAACAAAGATACAGCAGAAACCTGTTAAAGGTATATATCTACAAATGTTGAGACCAAAAAGGCACTAATGCATTTTCAACCACTAAAAAACAATTCTCTTTACTTATTCCTCTCTTCTGAGCTGAAAATTCGTCAGTTAATTTTTTTTACCATTGTTATTATCATTATCTCTAATATATTATTCAGCTTATTTTTAAGGAAGACACTCATGAGTGAAACGTGAAATGTTGTTCCCGTAGATTTTCACAACTCCTGTTTTGTGTATGAGAACAGGAAATCCATTTTTAAACAAAGTCAAACGTCATAAGAATATCTCGGGTTTCCACTAATAATAATAATAATAATAATAATAATAATAATAATAATAATAATAATTATTATTATTATTATTATTATTATTATTATTATTATTAAATGTGTAGATATTCACACAAATAAAGACTAAACGGCCACCAATTTGTCGAGGAAGCTTCCAGAGAACAGAAAAAAAATTATCAAGGATATAAACAGATTCGTAGAATTTCTTTCTTAAAATTAACGCAAAATGCTAAGCGAAAACAATAAGCAAAACCTAAGGGGTGTTTTTAGGTTTTTAATAAATTGTTTGAAAAATATAAAGAACATCTAACCTCGACGTAGAATCCTTTTATTACTTGGGCATTTGTGTGTGTGCGTGTATGCGTGTGTATGAATGTGTTTTGAGGGTGCGCTTTGTTTTTCTGGTAACGCTTGTGTATGTTTGTGGTAACGTTTGTGTGTGTTTGTGGTTAAGCCTGTTTTCACATATACCTTGTTTACTAGCTTGTGTGTGTATGTGAGCAAGTTATAAACCTCGTGAGCTCGTTTGTAGACCCCACATTCATGCCTGTGTGTGTTTTGTTTGCGTTCATAGCTGTGTGCGTGTTTGCAAACTACATGTGACTATTTTCCTCGTGAGTTGGTATGTGTATGTGTAACCCTTCCCTGTGTATGTGTATGTTCATAAGTTTCGAAAGTCATCGTGTAAGTGTTCTTGGCAAGTCTGAACTAGTGTTTTTGTGTAAGTGTTTTAAGCGTATATATACTAACAAACCTCCATACGCGTCGTAATGTAAGGGTGTACATATGTGCGTGTGCAATCTGTGTCTGTGTATGTATGTGTATGAAGCAGCCTCGTACCCTCGTCTGCCGCATACCTCTGCCGGAATTTGAACAAGTTCTGAAAGAAAGAGTTAAATGTGTGTGTGGCCCGGGGGCTCTGGGCAGCTTTTTTAACAACCCCACCCTCTCACACCCCAGCATCAACCCCTCCTCCTACCCCGCCCCTCCTGCAATGCATAAATCTAAATGTTTACTCACAAAAGCCAATTGATTTACAATTTGCTTGCAATATATCGCCTTTCCCCTTTTACGAGAGTCGCCCTTGATAAGATCAGTAATTAAGTTATGGAAATGGACACGTCTTCTTGAGTACTCTTTTTTTTCTGGCAACTCTTCAGTAAATATTAATTTCTGAAGAATGTCAGGAATTGTTTGATGGTACGGAGAATAAAGTTATATATCAGCATATTTTTTTAGATAATATTTCGTGCAAGTAAAGAAGTGATTGTAGCCTATTTGCGTGGGGTTACATTTTCTTTGATTTGCTTGTCTTGACTTTCCCATTAGTAGCGAAGCCTATTATAATGCTTGAGAAATTATTCTAGAAATCAAGGAGTGGATGTCCATTGTTTGACCGGACTTACTATTTTTTGGAAATACAAAATTTTTATTTTCTTTAGTTTCGCTAGTAGGTGTAAGACTTCAGGAATATGTATTTGGATTTCAAGCACAGTTTATGAGGTGAATTCACATTGTTTAATTGAATGAGCGAGCTGGTGTCACAACTTCCGAAAGTAATTTTAACCGCGGAAAGGAAAACAAGGTATACGCACTGGCACAGACCCGAAGTAGAAACTCAACCCTGATTTGAAAACGCTCACATTTCAGATGGATTTTACTTTGCAAAAACTGTGGCATGAAGCTAATATATATTTTGGGGCAATTCAGCACATGGTGAGAGGTGACTGCTTAGTATCCGAGTTAACGACTACACTGGCATCATAATATAAGAAAATTAAGAACTAACTAAACGGTCCTTCCATGTCACCCTCGAACTGTAATGGAGAAATATAAAAATCCCTGCGTGCAATTGAGAGCGAAGACAACGAGTAAAAACTTCAACCACGGCCCGGTGGTGGCCTATCCTATACCGTTGCCAGAACCACGATTATGGCTAACTTTAACCTTAAATAAATAAAAAAAAAACTACTGAGGCTAGAGGGCTGCAATTTGGTACGTTTGATGACTGGAGGGTGGATGATCAACATACCAATTTGCAGCCCTCTAAACTCAGTAGTTTTAAGGATCTGAGGGTGGACAGAAAAAGTACGGACAGAATAAAGTGCGGAAGGACAGACAAAGCCGTCACAAGTTTTCTTTTACAGAAAACTAAAAATGAGCAATTAAAAGAAAACAGAAATTAAGGCATGTGTGAATATGTAATAATCAAAATGCCACAACTGAAATTTTAAACTAGTAAAGATGTAAGGAAAACTGATCCAATAAAGCAATTTGAAAAGAAGAACGATGTGAATAAAAATAAAGAAACAGTGTGACATGTGTAAAATAAAAGCAAAAACGAATTAGAATGGTTTAAACCGAGTGAGAAAACTAGACATAAGTGAATGGGAAGAAAGAAAAGTGTGCCGGAAGTACAATGAAAACAGAGCCTTACCGAGTCGCTCACCCACTTCCATTCTTTCTTCGATACTCACTGCTCTGAATTACCCCTCAGAATGGACTCCTAGAGTGCGTTGCAAGTATCTCTTATCTTGGAGATGAGGCTGTTAGCCCCGCGACCTAACTGAGAGCCAGCTTGAAACAGATCGATAGGAAATGGAGACAACTTTTCATGTTGTGAATTTTTCAAATGATGTAAATTGCATATGGTATCTGTGTCCATATACATCAAGACATGGTACGTATCAATTATTTCCTTCTATGTTTAATCAACCTCTGTGTGAAACCATTACAAACTTCTCGTTCAGATTTGTTGTCGTCCAGCCACGGACTATTCTCTCTCACTACTGATCTGCACGCAGAATGAAGATATCATAATGTCATTATGGGCTCCGTAGAAGAACGAGCTCGTGTCAGCTCTTAGCTAAAAAAAAAAAAAAAAATAAAAAATCAAAAAAAGTCTCGGTCTGAGCTCCCGGTAAGTACGTAAAGTCTGGACTTGCCATTTCGACTCTCTCTTATATTATCGTCATTAATGATAGTGTGGGTACAATAATTACTAAAATATGTTAATAACATTACAGAATACAGACAGAAAATATTAGTGCTTATACATTTTTGGTAAACGAATCTACTCATGCATTTTCTGCCAAAATGAAATGATGTTTCGTATATTTTCCGTGTCACATTAAAGAAGTCCAGGTGACTATCGTATAATTATTAAACAAATTTCATTTTTCGTAATGTGATACACACACACACATATGTATATACATACATACATATATAATATATACATATATACATATATATATATATATATATATATATATATATATATATATATATATATATATATATATATAAATATATATATATATATATATATATATATATATATATATATATATATATATATATATATATGATTTTATAATGTTCAAAAGTACATCTATAAAACCTGGAAACAAATAAAACGCTAAGCATAAGCATGCCTCTTTTACATGATATAAGAAAACGTAACGATGAAAGAGATCAAGCAAAGAGTAGACATGGCTACATAAAGTAAAGGAAAAAGTTGTTATTAGCGTTCCATAATAGTTAAAACTCATCATACGTCACCCGAAATGATTATCGTGCTTTCGAAATTGCTAAGTTATTCCGAGACAATTTTACAGCAAATCTCACCTAACTGGATAAATGGTTTTATATAAAAAGAAAGACTTGAGTTTTACGATTTTTAAAAACTGCTTTCAGGTTTTAGAACATACCTGTATATTACCAAACGGAGACTGGGTGTGGGCAAAAAACCAGTCCGGTTTTTCCGTCCAGTTTTTTCGCCCGATACACCTGCGCGTGTTGGTCATTTATGCTTATATACGTTCCGGTTAGAGGTCTCTGCTATAAGACTGGCTTTATTTTTCCTAAAGTAACTACAACTTTGGCAGCGCTCTTTAAAGGTTTTTGGCTAAAAGTTTCACATTTTAGGCATCAAATTTTTAAGGAATTTGGTTAATAATGCCACATTTAAGAATGTGTTCTATTTACAAGGTTCTGGTTAATGTCTGTTGTTTTTAAGTGATTTTATTATTCGGTACAGCATTTTATGCATAGATCATTAAAGGTGCTTCATTAAAAATACTATGTTTAGGCAACATTTTTTTTCCTATAACACCGCATTTCTGTAATTTTTAAAAAGAATTTAGATAAAAACGCTACAATTTAAGCCACGGTTTTGGGACGAAATTACTCACCATATTCTAGGCAATACTTTACAAAGGAAAATGGTCTAAAGCTCCAAATTTAAATGAGCAATTCTTTTAAAAATCGATATTTTTTCACTAGAAAACTAGATTTAAGAGCACAATTAAATATATAGTCTAGAACTCAAAAACTCCCGGAATCTCAAAAATCAAGACATGTTGGAATAATGAAACTAGAAAATTATGAGAATTCCTTCAATATTTGTATTCTGAAAAAGCGTCAGGATGAGGCCGTTGACTTTTCACTTATCTAATGAGTGCGGGAATCAGGGATCGATCCCACACTTACTCCGTTGTCTGGAAATTCCGTCGTCTCTGTTGTCAGAGCAGTAAACATTAGTAGTTCGTCGACTAGGTCCGCAGTCAGGAAAGAATGAGGCACGTGGCTAGCAGCTTCATCCTAAAACACTTGCAGAGACCTGGCAGGTTAACATTCAACCAGTCTTTCTCTCTCTCTCTCTCTCTCACACAAACACACACCCACACATATAAACAAATATCTATCAATCTGTCTCAAATAAACATACTCACACACACGCATATATATATATATATACATATTCGTATACACACACACGCACACACACACACATATATATATATATATATATATAATATATATATATATATATATATATATATATATATATATATATATATATATATATATATATATATATATATATATATATATATATATATATATATATATATATATATATATATATATATATATATATATATATATATATATATATATATATAATCAAGATTACCAGTCAGCATGTGAACGGGGGCAACGCATCCTATGCAGTTTCTATTCTCTGATACTTGTATTAATGCATTTTTCGACATTAAGTGTACCATATTTTTTAAGGTTTTAGCTTTCATTCCATTCAAAATTTTTTTTTCTCTTTTATCTTTAAATTAGATATTCCTAGCTTATTTTTCTGTACAGAACATGCCATTCAAAATAGTCCTATAAATTCGAAATATTTGGATTCAGTCGAATGTACGTGTGTTCAAAATGCAAATTAGTAAGTTAACCTTAAAATATTACGACGATTAAGATTTCCAAGAACCAGATTTTTATTCATAACAAATATATAAAAGTATATATATATATATATATATATATATATATATATATATATATATATATATATATATATATATATATATAGGTATCTATGCTGGCCGCGTATGTGTATTTGTATAAATGTGCGTACTCACTAGTGGAATTACAGTGGATGAGTCAATTTTCCATATGCTAATACTTTAGTCTATAATAATATTTTTCATTAAATCAAATAGTATCTCCTCATGGACAAGACTAAAATAGTCGTTTACTGAGAGGGTCAATATAAAAACACATAAAAAAGAAATGACCAAATACTTCTTAAACATACTGCATCATTTTTCATGACGGATCCAAATTGATAATTCAAGTGCGTTTGTTGCTAGGAAGCCTAGGAAAAGATTTATAACTACTACTATTATTAATTAAGCGGGGTCGTCTTCAAACTGAAAAGCCTAATTATTATTATTATTATTATTATTATTATTATTATTATTATTATTATTATTATTATTATTATTATTCATTATTATTATTCATGAGAAGCATCCATTCCTATGGGACAACCAAAATGTCATAAACCTGCCTTGGCAACATCCAGAATGGAATGCCTATTAATGGACCAAAAGACAAATAATGGAAAATAAAATAATAATAAAAACAATATTTAAATACCAGAAGAGTACCTTAACATCACGGTAAGACCTTTCTCAAACACATTTCCGCGGCCATTTTTAGCAATTTCGTCACTCGCTCATTATGTGATTATATCAACTTTTTCTTTCTTTTACGAAAAAAATTCTCTCTCGTTTTTCGAGATTTATGTCCCGATCAACACATCCGACGATTATATATAAAACGCTACGCTGTCAGTCCAAACCCGGCCCGATATTTTTGGGTGAGGAAGATCTTGACCAATTAACGCCGTCTTCGAGAGGAAACCTGTCGACCATCTTGGGTAAATATCAGATTGCAGCGTCTGACCTCTGATCTTGCGATGGCTGTTGACGTATGACGATAAACGTAAATTCTAAAGTTCCGTATGAAAGAAGCGGATAAACTACTGCTAATGTCATTTAATCTAATTATGAGCATTAAATTGAAATATACAGTATATTACATATTCCCATAATCTTGGCAGTATGGCATCAACGATACGGAGAGAAAAACTATTCCACAGCGCCACAGTGAAGGGAATAAAGACCTCTTGAAATGCGCACTATGGCGCTTTTACTTCCCCACAAATATGGATACCGATGCTTTGTGAGTCGAAGAGTGCCTACTAAATTAAGAAGAGCAACCGCCAACTGAGGAACACGCGGTGTGCTCAACAGCACACAATTCCATTTGGCAGTTGTGACGAAGCTGCGACCAAACAGAACGCAAAAGTTTGAATTATGAATAAAATCTCACTATATGAAATGAAAAAGGTGTCAATACATTTATTTTTCTTATGTGTAACCAGACTACTGGTAACAGTGTAACCAGACTACTGGTAATAGTGTAACCAGACTACTGGTAACAGTGTAACCAGACTACTGGTAACAGTGTAACCAGACTACTGGTAACAGTGTAACCAGACTGCTGGTAATAGTGTAACCAGACTACTGGTAACAGTGTAACCAGACTACTAGTAATAGTGTAACCAGACTGCTGGTAATAGTGTAACCAGACTACTGGTAACAGTGTAACCAGACTATTGGTAATAGTGTAACCAGACTACTGGTAATAGTGTAATCAGACTACTGGTAACAGTGTAACCAGACTATTGGTAATAGTGTAACCAGACTACTGGTAATAGTGTAACCAGACTACTGGTAACAGTGTAACCAGACTATTGGTAATAGTGTAACCAGACTACTGGTAATAGTGTAACCAGACTACTGGTAACAGTGTAACCAGACTACTGGTAACAGTGTAACCAGACTACTGGTAACAGTGTAACCAGACTACTGGTAATAGTGTAACCAGACTACTGGTAATAGTGTAACCAGACTGCTGGTAATAGTGTAACCAGACTACTGGTAACAGTGTAACCAGACTACTAGTAATAGTGTAACCAGACTGCTGGTAATAGTGTAACCAGACTACTGGTAACAGTGTAACCAGACTATTGGTAATAGTGTAACCAGACTACTGGTAATAGTGTAATCAGACTACTGGTAATAGTGTAACCAGACTACTGGTAATAAAACCCACGCTTAACTAACAAAAACAAACGTTCACAAAAAACGTCCACAATAGCATAAGGTTCGTAACAATTATTAGCACAATGGAACAGAAAAATTATTTTAATACTGCCATCATTTTTTATGAGATACTTAAACTGAAAATGGTCAAAAAATAAAAGCAGGGAAAATAAACAAGGATAAAAAAACCGACTGTTTATATTGATAATCTTATCGAATATTAATTTATACTATATGAGTTACTTTGCTTTTTTTATATTCTTCCCTTACGCTACATCTAGAAAATCATCAGTTGACAGAATGTGTCTAGTTTAAGAAGCAACTAGCGAGAGAGAGAGAGAGAGAGAGAGAGAGAGAGAGAGAGAGAGAGAGAGAGAGAGAGAGAGAGAGAGAGAGAGAGAGAGAGAGTCTTCTCTCAAAATGGGCTTGAGAATTAGATAGTCGAAACTACATCGAATCTTAAAAGTAAAATTTAAAATTTGGTTTCTTCAAGAAGTTGAGCGAGGAGCGATTAGTTTTTGAAGCTGAGAGAGAGAGAGAGAGAGAGAGAGAGAGAGAGAGAGAGAGAGAGAGAGAGAGAGAGAGAGAGAGAAACAAGGGGAGCCGCATCTCTGAATTGCTATCATTATACTGACATGATATACAATTATTCGTACACTTCCAGCTTTCAAGGAGCCAAGGTTGAAATCTATTATCTCAGCCAAATGTTGTTGGGTCAGTTGACTTCCCACGGTCTTCCACAAGAAGAAGAAGAAGAAGAAGAACACTGAAGTTAATGAAGTAAAAAAAATAAATTAAGCAGATGATCAAGTTAAAGCCTAGATGAAAGAAGTGGATAATGAATGATGAAGTGAAGGAAAATAACGACGCAGAAGATACAGAAATACACTGATATAGAAAAACCTTGATTTCTATTAACTGGCGTTACACAATTAACACGAGAGAGAGGGAGCACATGAAGAAGTAAATGACAGTGAGTGGAGAAATAAAGGAAAACAATGAATTAGAAGAGAAAGAACGAGAACTGATTGACCGATTCCATTTAACTTTGGTGACAACCATGATCATCGGCACAGATAAAAGATAGAGCGAGGTCGAAAGAGAGAGAGATAAAAACCAGACTCCAACGCTGCATAGTAAGAGAGAGAGAGAAAGAGAGAGAGAGAGAGAGAGAGAGAGAGAGAGAGAGAGAGAGAGAGAGAGAGTTGTCATCATCTACTGTACAAGCAGACGCGAACACCGACTCTGAAAGGAATCCCGAGACAGCCTGAAATTGAGACCAGAGACAAATTTGATCAGCGTCACCAGAACCTCTTCTGAATCATTCGTATCTACAGATACAACCTTTTATGTTGTTCATAACCCTGACTTGAATTGAGAATTCGCATAACTCGCCCGATCCCATGCCCGGCTAGATCCTCTTTCGTATCCTGAAGCTTTCTTCCCTTCTCATCAAGGGTTGTTGGGAAGATTGGAAGGGGTGGGGTAGTAGTAGCCATGCTCTCAACAGTAGTTGTTAATGAAAGGTTGTACTATCACTACCAGGAAAGCAATTAAAAAAAAAAAAAAAAAAATATATATATATATATATATATATATATATATATATATATATATATATATATATATATATATATATATATATATATATATATATATATATATATGTGTGTGTGTGTGTGTGTTTGTAAATGTATGTACACGTATCTTTTCAAAGAGTAGAAAAGAAAATATTTTGTTTTAGTATCTACCTAACAAACAGATATGGAAGTGGCTCAAAAACTATTACTCTCACTTTCATATTTATCTATACATAATACATGTATAAATATATATACATATATATATTATATATATGCATATATATATATATATATATATATATATATATATATATATATATATATATATATATATATATATATATATATATATATAGCTCCTGATGCTTTAGAAACTTTCTGCTCAAAAGGGTCACCCATGATTTAGTAGGATAACCCAGTTCATTTACCTTACCCAAGAACTATTTACATTCTTGTACGTTACCTAATACAGTGAAGTAGTACTGGGTTTGAACCAAGTGTGTATAGAAAACCTACCAAAGTTTCTAACTATACATTTTGATTCTGGTAACAGCAATAAAGTAAAAAATCAGTTTTCACGCCATGTTTTTAATAGCATTACGTATGTGTGGCCGTGAATACACTGATGAAATATAGAGATAATTGGGATACACATGCATAATTAGAATCTCCTGATTCTGTATTGGATAATGCATTAAGAGCAGAAAACAAAACTTTTTAGTTTAACAACAAGGAAACTAGCGCCACAAGAAACCTGCTTGTCATACCACGTAGAAATCATTTTAAAGCTACTCCCCATCCACAAAACAACTTTTGAGTTATTGTAGCATTTAACAAAAATAATGCAATGAAACAAATACTTATCAAGAATTCTCCCAAAAATACTACAGGATGTATTTATGAAGTCCCCTGTAAGTCTTGTGACAAATTTTACATTTTCAAACTGGAAATTCATTGGAAAAAAAATATAACAGCATGAAAAACGTTAAAGAAATGCACAGTCGAGCAGTGTAATTCTCGGACAATCAATTGGGCAGGGACACCAAAGACAGTTTCTTCCTTAAATATACAAGAAAGAAACATAATCGAGTCCAGTTATTTAAGACAAGACAGCTTTCGTAAGAATTTAAACACAAGTCTAGGCATGCATAAACTCGATCCATTATTTCAAAGTAATACGTAAAGTGTATAGATTTTAAGAAAGGAAGATGGCATAGGGCTTGCGCAAAAGGTGCCAGCCCATCCGTACAGACAAACGGATTTTTAAACACAAACTAACCTCAGTAGCCGACGACTTGACTGCTCCCCCCTCTTTTCCAAGTTGTCAGGTGTGAATATTTGGCTTCCGTGTCGGTATGTTCGTTTTTATTGTCACTCTAACTTATATATTTATTTCTACACTTCGTATTAGTCCTCTTACAATTGTCTTATAAATAAAGACAAAACCGGTCAGGATTTCCCACGTGGTACATCTGTATAACAAATCTTGAATGGCTTATCAAAACAAATAACACAGTAAACTAAAGAGACAGAGCTCCCTCAAAAACAGGAGAAAATTAAAATATCGGCACTAAACAACACCCTTACCACAAACTTTTTAGTAAACAAAATAAAGTAAAATGTAACAAAAATACAACCGAGCTCTTGCATCAAATCCGGGTAACTCAGAAATACGGAAATGTTAACTCGTGCTTTTATTTCCTCGCCCGCATATGAAAGTAATGGCTTGCACCTACTCATCTCGGCACCGTGGTGTATCTCAAGCGAATACAAATGCTGCCTCGGATTCCCACAGCAGGGCGGGGGAGGCAGAACGCATATCAAATTAACTGCGACTCGGCGAAACATATTTTGTTTATATTTGAGGCTCACGCGATAGCAATCTAACCGGGGAATACTAAAGCATATTCGGAAGGCTTTATCTTGAGTGCATATCTAGATTTTCTTTCTCTGGAAGCCTTCCTTTCTCCTTGCACTTTATATACTTGAAAATGATGAAGTTCTGGTCTGCTTTCTTTCGTGAATATTTCTATTTTTTTAAGAGTTTTGATCTCTTTAATATTTAATAGATTAATACAACTGGCAACTGCACTACAGAGAGTGGCTTCCGATATTGCTTGGGATTTGAATGCCTGACTGACTGCAAGTCTCAGACGCAACAACTATCAGTGTCAATGACGCCAGTGTTGCTTAAGGAAGTTAAAAACAAAATAATTGTTGTTCTATTATTCTTTAATCCTACATTAACTTTAACAGTGTACATAATTATAATTATCATCATAAGCAAGGTCGCCTGTATCTTGATATAGCTGACGACTCTTCATGACGATGTCAATGTTTGCACTACAACTTAACTTAAAAATATCAATATTTCTCCTTTATTCCTCAATCTTTCACTTTGATGAACACAACATCACCAAGAAACCATCCGATAAATAATTAGTAAGACTACCTATACATAAATCTTTCCACGCCTGGGTGATTATCCCGTTGCAAGAGTAAATTAGAACCTCACACGTTGATCACTTATCAAGATTTAATGTCTTTTGATTATGCGGTGCTATTAAACAATTTCGTGTCACCCCTTGGCAAAGAAAATCATGCCCCTGTACGAAAAAAACCTTCTTGGTCGTATGACTGTCTTATGTTAATTTGGTAAAACTTGACTTGAGTATTATATGTTAATTAGACACTAATAGTTTGTATACTTGGTGATATTAACAGCATTACTAGGTTAAGGTGAACTGGTTTTACTACCTTACGTTGTAATCTGTAAACAATAAAATCTAGACTGTTCACCTCATTCCTGACCCAAAAATATCTATTGATTTACTGAAGAATATCAAAAATATATATTCCATTAATAAACCTTTAAATTACCATTTGTCATACTACTTCTGAAATCAAAATTTCTCTTGCCACTTACAGTCAGTGAAATTTGCCTTTGTTTTATATAAAAATATTAAAATCCATTCATTAATAATAAATACCCTGATACACTATCGTTTACCTTAACTTGTTTTTCCCATTACGTAACATTATAGATACAAGAGACCAGATTATATTTAGGACAATTCAGAACCACGCAACCACTTGTCTTATCAATTAACGTTAGTGAAGGAGTTATTTATGCTAATGAAGACGGGTTTAAGTCGTTCCCCAGTTAATATTTTCTTGGTGTATCTGATGATTCTTCTTATTTTTTTTATTAATAAAAAAATACTTTACAGTAAATTGAATGCTCGACGTAAAAAGAAAATGCAAAAAGGTGTGCCTCAGCATTTTAATATTACTATTATTATATCATGTCTTTTCTCGGACGCGAGGCTCCAGGTCGTCTTAGCCATTTGGTTCTCAGAAAGTTTTTCGGGATGAAGTTGGTAGCCTCATGAGTCAAATGAGGGTATGGAGAGAGCATTCCTGTTCACCAGAGAATCGAACCCGGGACCTCT
This sequence comes from Macrobrachium rosenbergii, assembly GCF_040412425.1. Lineage (NCBI taxonomy): Eukaryota > Metazoa > Arthropoda > Malacostraca > Decapoda > Palaemonidae > Macrobrachium > Macrobrachium rosenbergii. The sequence continues at coordinate 42,202,675 of NC_089777.1, read as the reverse complement.
TGCATGTAAGGTGAGGACCCATACAATTCATAATGACGACAACCGAAGTGAGAGTCGAGACGTAAAGTCCCGCCCGTAGCAACGCTGCACACCGTCCCGAAATTTGGATCATGGAATATTTATTATGCGTAATTACTGGGGCCAATGGCGATAGAGGCTGGCCACAGGCTGGACGACAGCAAGTCTAAATGTAGAATTTATTGCTTTCGTGTTATCGTAGTTATCCAAAAAAGATATATGGACAGACATAACCACTACGACCGCGTACATGGCAATGACGAGCCAAGTTGCTTTCAGGAATTCAGTCTTAATGAGTAACACTTTAAATGTGTTCTGTTTAAAATAATATCCAACAGAGACAGAACACAGATCTGATGCAATAAAGAATACCAAATGTGTCGGAAATGTTTCTCGATTTAAAAAAGCATTTGACGATGTTATGACTCGTGTCTATCGTAAAGTTTATCGCAAAGCCACACACACACACACACACACACACACACACACACACATATATATATATATATATATATATATATATATATATATATATATATATATATATATATATACATATATATAGTAAGAGAAAGAGAATTTAAAGGAGTGTTACCAAATAAAGCTGTTCGAAACCTTGAAGTTATTTCGACTTCAAAGTCCTTATCTAGGGAACATCACTGTACTGTGACCAGGAATGGTTAGTAAAAATCCGCATTTATCAAAATACAAAACTGAATAAAAATAGAAGCTTTCGACCGTTTGCACGACGGTCGTCTTCATCCCAGGGGACCTTCGTGCAAACGGTCGAAAGTTCCCATTTTCAATCATTTCTCTATTTTCATAAATACAGAATCGATTCAAAGTCCTTAGTAATCGTTAAGGCAACTTCAAAATTTCTCCAAATTCTGTTGTTCTTCGTCAGGTTTCAGTACTTTAGAGAACAGTCCTTTGAAGTATCATGAGAGAAGAACACAAGACATAACGCTAGGAGAATGGTCTGTACCCAAAGCTAAATGGATTCAGTGAGTTGCCTTACAGAGTCTCTGCCACACCCAATTCACACTGCACAAGGGTTGGGTTGGACTCTGGGATCACCATTTGCTGGGACAACCGGGTAGGGTCGGGTTAGAAGGGTCATGTATTATCAGGGTCAACTGCGAATTTACCAAATGACCACGGGAAGCTTGTTTGACAGGTTACAAGAATCTTTATTGTTAAGGACACAAAATTAGCTTGAATTACTTCGAGAGCTTAGAAATTCAAAATGAAGTTGATTTTTTAAAACATGCACAATTCTATATCTCTCGTTTTCTCGGAGTGTAAGAAATCAAAATGAGACTAAATTTTCCCACAACTTTCATAATGTAACCCTCTTGCTCTCTCAGAATCTGAAATTTGAAAAGAAGTCAAATCACTTCCAGTAGAAATAGAAATTTGACTTTGGGTCTCGTTTGAAAGTTGAAAATCCAAAATAAGTTAGAACTATTGCAACTGTATCAACAATAAAAAAAATCTCTCCGCATCACATACCTTACCTTTTCCAGATTTATTTACAGAGAAAAATTGCATCTGATTTACAGAATCAAGTTCCTTGCATCACTGCAGCAACGCGACGAAAAAAATTGAAAAAAAGAGAAAAGAAACGCGAATATTTCCCGTCCCGTAAAGTCACGAATAAACAATGATCCCCGTACTTATGGGCGTTGTGTTCATTCACGTGAAACCGCGCAGCTAGTACTGCACATATGGATCAGTGGGTGATCTTGGGGTGAGTAAGGTTAATAAGCGTTCATTTCTTCTTCTTCTTCTTCTTCTTCTTCTTCTATCTCCCTACTTTCAGGCGGGATGCGAATATCCTGCGTTCGAGGCACGACAGCCTCCCCACGCTTTAGAGACTTTCGTGCGGAAACACCGGACGACCAATTTGGAGGTTGACCCTTTGAGGTGCTCCTCGGGAACACCTACTTTGCACAGAGGTGACAGCAGGAATCTTTCTCCTTCATTGTCGTTTAGAGAACATTCTACTTCTTCTTCCTACACGTAGAGGTAATCTACTTCGAAACACCCCCTTTCTCATATCTTCAGAATGCCCTTTTCTTACCTAATTTCTTCGGAGGATTCTCCTTCCTCTTACTCTAAGAGACAACGTTTTTCCTGGAACTTTTAGAGGTAGCCTTGTCTTCCCTTCAAGGGAAACTTTTTCTTACTCTTACATTTATAGGAACCTTACCTTCCTGTCATATCTAAAGGTGGTTTCCTCTTGTCTTCGTGAAAATGACCTCCATAGAAATAGCGTCCGCTTTAACTTAATGTTTAGAGTGAATTTCCTCTCCCTGTTGTCCTCAGTAAACATCAGTCGTTCCTGTCAAATTTAAAGGGTACAATCTCCCTCTCATATACCAGAAAAAGAATCTCACGTTTACCTTTCACTGGTCCTTCCTCCCATACCTTAAAGGAAGTTTCTTCTCCCTGTTACCTTTAAAGTAATACCCTCGTCACTCTTCCTCTTTCAGTAAGAGTTGTTCCTTACTCTTATTCTACAAAGGAGAGGATTCGTCCTGATTCTGTTCTCACCCCTAAGGGAATCTTTATGCACTGAATGTGCCTATGACTCCTCTTTTCGCCCTTATCTAAGAAGAAAGAAGGGATCATACCTAATCATAAGAGAGAGAGAGAGAGAGAGAGAGAGAGAGAGAGAGAGAGAGAGAGAGAGAGAGAGAGAGAGAGGATTGTTTCGCTTTCTCTTACTTTCAGAAAATGTTCTCTCTTCTAGAAATGAGATGGAAGGAGAAAATCCTTCATTAATCCTTCCTTAATCCTTACATACTGTGAGTGAGTTTTCCTGTACATTTTATTTTAATGACAAAGAAGTGATTATTTGTAACAGTTAGAACAAAGAATTTCAACCTACCTATTTAGGATCAGAATCCTCTCGTCTGAAGTAACAAGTAAGAAGCAGTTTCTTCTAACATCCTTCAATTACTTCAGAACGAAAAAAGCATCATCGTTCGAAGAAAACAAACAAGATGAACTCCGAGACGCATCGACATGAAAGAAATATTATAACGAAAACTCTGTTTTACGATGGCAGGCCATCAATCAGAGAGAGAGAGAGAGAGAGAGAGAGAGAGAGAGAGAGAGAGAGAGAGAGAGAGAGAGAGAATATCCATTACGTCTTTTGCATTCCAGCCGATAAAAGGCTTAATGCATTTAGCTCACGGAGGAAAGTTGAAATATTCTTCTCCACGCCTCCTGCGTCATCACTAATCTTTGTTTTGTTAAGGGCAGAGAGAGAGAGAGAGAGAGAGAGAGAGAGAGAGAGAGAGAGAGAGAGAGAGAGAGAGAGAGAGAGAATTTATCTTTTCTTTTGAGACAAATAACCAGTAAATGGATAGAAAAAGGACGAGAGAGAGAGAGAGAGAGAGAGAGAGAGAGAGAGAGAGAGAGAGAGAGAGAGAGAGAGAGAGAGAGAGAGAGAGAATTTATCTTTTCTTTTTGAGACAAATAACCAGTAAATGGACAGAATAAGGGACAGAGAGAGAGAGAGAGAGAGAGAGAGAGAGAGAGAGAGAGAGAGAGAGAGAGAGAGAGAGAGAGAGAGAGAATTTGTATTTGCTGATGTAAAAATTAAAAAGTAAATAAGTAAGAGATAACGAAGATAGATAGAGAGATGGACAGGCAAGCAGATAGACAAACTTTGAACAAATGAGTTAATTATTACTGAACTTTGAACAAATTAAATATAACTAAGGAATATAAAATAAAATAGTACAACATAAAAAGAGAATAAAGAGTTGGGCTGTTTATAAGGCTCTATAAACATTCTATTGCAGCAGCTTCTAAATTTCCGGAGTCTTGCAAGCTTTTATTTATGAGGAAGCAGTTTGTTGTCACTTCCTTCGGGGCAAACTCCATTCTTTCCTGGTGTTTCTGGTCCGAGCTCGACAAAGATATCTAATTGCCAGTCCCATTGGTCTTAATATAAAAAAAAATTACATTATTGCAAAAAATTCTGAATGTTATTGTTTACATATTTCATTATCGAACTGCTTACAATTTATTTATATGTAATTTTCTTTCTATTTTCTTTAAATGATTTTAGCAATAAATGTATGATATAATAAATCTTCGATATTTTTCCTTTATTACATAAAGGATTTCACAATCAAATATGAAACAAACCACAACATTTCTTGAATATTTGTACGTGTAATTCAAAACCTTTCACCTACAAATATGCATAAGAAATGAAACCATTCCCAGATGTTTTTTCTTGGTGTTCATCATTCAATTAGTTACAAAATACTTCGTATGAAAAACGCTTGGAAATTATTCTACGATGCTTCGAAAGAGGCTGTAATGTTCCTTTGCAAAACGTTCTTCTTTGATGTTTCCCTTGCTCTTCAACCAGACTGTTGTGCTGATTACCCTAACATCAATGTAAAAAAAGTAGTAGTTAGGTCAACAGAGGCCGATTGGCATTTAACGCAGTGTACCCATAGCGTATGTTCAGGCTCGTTCGAGAATTGAAACCCAGACATCTAGCTAGTGAAGCGAGCATCCTAACCACTAGTTTATAATAATCATACTATTGCTATTATTCTTTAGTCTAACAAAACAAAGACATTTCCTTTTTACTGTACCACAGAAACAGCCCAGAGCACTTAATCTTACATTCGAAATGGATACCAAATTAAAACAAGGTTAAAAAAGTTGGCCAGCTATTCAGGAGGGACCAATGCAAACGAATAAAATCAAAGAGCAGAAATCAATGCAGCTGGGAGCCGTAGAGACACTGCGCTAAGGAAAAGTGCAATTATCCGCGGTAAAGAGAATAATGCAACGTGCAGGAAGGCTCCAAAGACTTCTTTTGTTAGGACTCAGAAGTATTGTAAGCCAATTAGAGGGTACGTGTTTTGTGTAATTGTATATCCCTGGTCCTTATCACTATGAGAAGGTACCCAGGTATCCTCAGGTAATACTTAGGTGTGCTGAATAAAGTCCTTCACAGTAAGAGAAAGGTATCCTGAGGTATTACCTGACTGCTGGAGATGCACTTCATGGTCAAAGAAATGTGAAATGGTACATTGCTTCTAATTATAAGTTTGGTAAATTTGACAGTTTGCTATTGTTGTATCTGTCCTTTCGTGTTCTTGCGCATCTGGGATAGTGTGTGTGAATTTACATGAGCATGGCGGAGAGAGAGAGAGAGAGAGAGAGAGAGAGAGAGAGAGAGAGAGAGAGAGAGAGAGAGAGAGAGAGAGAGAGGTTAAGCTGTACTGTAAAACTGAGAAACTTTTGCAGAGACATGATTTAAAAAACCGATTAGACTCTGAAGAGAAGTTGCGATAACTTTCGGAAACAAAACATGTGTCATAAGGAATAGAAACTGACTGACTTTATCATCTAGAGAGAGAGACAGAGAGGTCTTGTGAACCACCAGGATGTATTAATTTCGCTGTTTTCAAAGAACATTTACAACACAACACCTGAGAGAGAGAGAGAGAGAGAGAGAGAGAGAGAGAGAGAGAGAGAGAGAGAGAGAGAGAGAGAGAGAGTCCAAATGTGAATGAAAAAAAAAAGTGTGATGATTTCCTAAACAAAACATGTGCCTTTACTAATATGATTTGACTGGATGCATCTTAGGGAGAGAGTGACTTGTATTCCTCTGATCATCTGGACAACAACAACGAAGATAAGCAAAGTCGCGGAACAACAACGCCAGGAAGATAACTCAACTACTCCCAAATCTGTCAACATGTTTTTGGGTAGAGACGTACTGTACCAGTACCAGACGTACCTAACCAAATTCGTACCCATGACATGTCGACCCAACTGACTGGAAAGTGTAGATACAGAGATGCAGTGACGTCGAGTACCTCCGTGTCTCGCTTTCAAAGGATGGAGCTGTAGAAAGCTTTCATATGTTTCAGCCAACAATTTCTCCATGATTCCTTTAATGGGATCCCTCCCAATTCGGTTCTTCATTACTTATATGAATCTCATTTTAATTGGCAGAAATGCCCTTTTCAACGCATTTAATTGAAAATATCCCTAAAGGTGTCACCTTGATAGCTATAAATACCCCTACTTCAAAATACTGAAAACTTTCTTTGGTTCCCTCAGTGATTACTCTCATTTCGGTTCTCCCTGGGTCATTTGATCTACTGTAACTCTGAAAAAGCACGTGCATCACTTCCTCAAAGATGGCGCTCATTATCATTTCTAAATTGTTTTTCTCTTTTCAGTTACCGATTGTCGTGTAATTTCTGCTACGTGTTGATCGTGGAAACCCACCTGCTTATCTTAAGGTGGGTACACATGCGAACCGAACCTTGTATTGTAACCGATTCTTGTAACAAAAACGCAAGTGTGGACGCTTCCTCGAACCCGAGCCCCGAACCTCCGTTCGCCCTCCGTCCCGGCAATTGTCGGTTTTTGGGCCCCGAATCAAAGGGAGGTCTCTTTGCACGTTACGCAATGTGTGGACGGGACCTGTATCGCACGCGTATCAACAGAGGTTGCTGAACTTGTTGACACCGACTATGAACAAGGCCGTCCATAGTAGAGTCCCTTGTTTTGGTCAGTCTCATGCCCTTGGTGTAAGTACGTATATGTCTACCATGGCTGATTGGAGTGAGGAAGAGGTCCTTCTTGGAATCTCATGTCAGCGAGTAATTCCCGACCACTGTATTCCACCCTTCTAGTATTTAACCTTGATTGCCACCATCTTTTATTTCGCTTCATCTTCGTTAAATAATGTATATAAATATACGCGGCAGCTGCTACTTGCATGGGGGCCATCGTCGGTAAACAACCAGGACAGAGACAGACTGATGATCGCAGTGGATTGCAATGAAGTTACGTGCTTAACGTGGTTACGGTTCGTCCTCAACATTTTAAGTTAAGTATACCTTAGTTTTACCAGACCACTGAGCTCAACATTTTGACACCTTGTAACCGTATATGCGTAACTCAGTTACACATACAAGGTTCGGCTCTCATGTGTGTACCTACCTTTACAAGAGAAGAAGAAGAAGAAGAAGAAGAAGAAGAAGAAGAAGAAGAAGAAGAAGAAGAAGAAGAAGAAGAAGATCTACAAAAGAAAGGTAATTATTTTTTCTGCTCTTTATATTCTTATATTTTATGCTGAATTGAAGCTCCCGTCCTGCAGCCCATCAATAAACAGAGAAAAGAAAAAAGTGACCAAGTAACCCATTAGGGAACTAAAAGATTTTTTTTAAATCTACTACAAAATTAACAGACCAGACAACACAATTTAACCTGCAGTTTTCCTGAATGAAAAAATATATCATAAAATAAAGAAATCTACTAAATAAACCAAATTCTCCGACTAGGAAATCTACGAGAATGTCAAACTTAAAAAGAAACAAAATTCGCCTAAAGAACATCAGATCTGATTTAAATTTATAAATAAACAATTATTCCACCGTGAAACCAAAAGATTTCCATAGAATACATTTCCCAGAAAGCAAACATGTCAGGAAACAGAATGAACCAGAAAAATCAAAAGACATCATGAAAGGGAGACAAACGATTTCATAAAACAAAATCTACCCAAAACCCCAATTTTTTTAAATATATACATAAATAAACAAAAGTAAATAGGTCAAATGTAAAAAAAAAATAACTAATAGAGTCTTGAAAAAAAAAAATCTTCCAGGCATTCAAGAAACTGGTAAAATTTGCCATAAAAGACAGTTGTCCTGAAATTATATATATAAAAAAATTTCCCTTACGGAAATCTGATAGATAAGTAAAAATCTGTTTTCTGTAAAATTTCTTTTTGGACCTGGTTTTCAAACATCAGCTCTGCAAGAGAACTACCATCGCAGGAGAAACTGTTTGTTTACGAAAGGTAAGGCTGACAATCAGTCTTTCACGCATGCGCGTGTCGGTACTGCACGACCGTTGACCAAACTTGGGGCCATGGCCAATCTCAATACAAACACGCTCTCCATAATTAGAAATAAATATAAGAGTAAACTAGAAAAATGAGTCTCAAAAAATAATCCACAACTTGGTCATGACCATTCTGATTGGAAAAGATGTGGAGTTGACTGATTAATTGGTCAGATAAACTTGCGTCGAGGCTTAAACCGACTTAAAGTTGTTAGGTGGTCAAATAGCATAATGTGGGATAAGAGTTTAACTTGCGGACAGCCGTTAGGGTTCCTTGCCGAGAGGCTGGTTTATGAATGTGAATGGATGCCTACATACGATAACTGTACGATAACTGCCTGAGATTTATTGGCTGCGGAGTTCATACCGTATTGAAAATGTGCCGTATATATTATTTTTGTGATCATGCGTAGAGAGGGATAGAGAAAGAGTTCCATTCTAAAAATTTTCTTCTTCAAGGCGTCTTAAAATCAGGCAGAACTCGTTTGTGCATGTTTTATTTGGGATATTTTATGGCGTCTCCACCCTATCGCTGCAAAAATAAAAATCAAATCACAAATAAATATAACTTTATATTTTTCGATATATTATTCATTTTGGTTTCTCCCTTGGCGGTTTGCATCAACAATAATGGCTAAGATGCACACTACGATTCCAGAAATAGTTTTGTCCGTGTGTCTGACAGCAAGAAAGGGCGAGTTTTTCATTTATTCATTTATTGAGAGAGAGAGAGAGAGAGAGAGAGAGAGAGAGAGAGAGAGAAATATTCGACCATACGTAATTGATGGCGGCAGTTGGCATTTTTACATGCGCCATTGCCAGACGTAGAAATGTTTACCAACCGTTCAGATCCATACAAAAGAATGTTGACGAGATAAACAGTCCTTTTACACACCGACAGGGACAAGGTTGTGGTCATCATTTCGCCTGGCTATGAGCCACTAACAAGACTTGAAGCCGAATATTAAGATATGGGAAATAATGAAGTCAGTTTCAGGAGACAGATAATAGATGTAATAGAGCACAATTACCAATGTCCCGCTACGTTGTACCTTCGAATGCCATATATGGAAAGGGAGATCATTGTCTTTTCGCATTGGCAACAGTGGGTGTTCATCCAGTAAGTTTTTTTTTTTTTTTTTACTATTAGAACGAATTATGTATCTGACGTTAGTCGACTGCAGTGGATCCATGTTTTTTTTTTACTACTATTAGAACGAATTATGTATCTGACGTTAGTCGACTGCAGTGGATCCAACTAAGGTACATAATGACATGCAATAATCAACGTTCACATAAATTTTTCATTCATTCAAGTATACCAATTAACAGTGAATTCATCTTATCTAGAAAATAACATAACCTGAGGGAATGATGTATGATAAGAACAATTATCATCACTAGAATTCCAAAGAAGCCATTCAGCTCTCAAAAGATAAGAGCTAATATCGGATTAGAGGCAACGCTCCTGTCGAATTCAGGCTCTGCACTTGAAGTCGAAATCAGCTCATCTGTATTATAATGGCTGGTTGCTATATTTGTGATACGTCGTTGTCTACCTACCTATACACATACACACATACATGTATATGTATATATATACATTTATTTATATATATATATATATATATATATATATATATATATATATATATATATATATATATATATAGACATACATGTGTATAAAATACTGTAGTTAGACACTGATTTTATGTATGACAATCTTTTATATATTGAGTCATAAATAATCCATTAATGTTGAATTAAGTTACCTGGGGATAACTTAAACATAAACACAATTCTGCTTCCTATCCTCCCCAGGAATGTTGACCGTATAATCTTTATTAGTTGGAATGAAGGTGACAGTGGCCTAATCCCATCAACAATGAAGGGCGATATAAGGTAATATCGACTATGCAGTGCATATTCCTGTCTAACATTCGGCTGAGTTTGTCATTAATTTTGCATGTGATTATAGAGACAAACCTTCACACATTTAGCCACGTGTTACAAACCTACTAGTACTCAGCTGATCGTTTGCTAGGAATATGCACTGCATAGTCGATACCACCTTCTGTCTTATATATATATATATATATATATATATATATATATATATATATATATATATATATATATATATATAATCACACAGAAGACACTCATATATATGCATATGTGTATATGTGTGCTTGTGTTTGGCAACTGCTTCCTTCAAAAATGACTGCCAACGTCCTATCCAACTACTGACCATCCCAATTTTGCTGAAGCTCGCAAACCGGAAGACCAAACATGTGAAGAGCACCGATTTGGAACGCGACTACAGCTCGCACCAGACTCTACGTATGGGTGGCATCCTTGCACCAAATCCCACCTCCTATATCCTGGCACGGACCCAGCACGAATATAATTTACTTGTTTCCACTCTGTGCTGTTCTCCCTTGACTCGAGAGACTGTACTGTATAAGCGATCTTATCGTCCCTACTATTTCCTTAACTACCGAACTATCACGATTTCCGCATTACACGTGATAGCACTATCAGCTCTCCAGCCGCCAGTCGAACCGTCTTTTATCGCAAATGCTTAAACGATGCGAAAAGCATGACCAGAATTCAACAATTTTCAGGAGGGGGTGGCCCTGTCCGAAAAAATGAGGAGAATGTATTAAGAGTCTAATTAGCCATTCAACGCAGATCTGTACCTCACATGCGAGATAAAGGAGGTGCTGAGTCCAAAACACCTGGAATGCCTTTTTTTCGCTTAGATTATAATGATTGGCGTGTCATTATTTGGCGTGTTTTCTGCTTTCGTTAACTTTTATTTTATTATTAGTGAGGATGCTTTTTTTTTTTACACAATCTTAAGTTTTTTATATTTTCTTCGTAAATTAACGTGATTCGTATTTTACTTCCTTCATTTTTAGGGGGTGTACGTTTTTCCCGATGTCTTTTCCTCACTGTGTGTGTTTTTTTTTTCTTTTTTGGTGGGGGGGTTATTGGGTAAATCATCACGCATTCTTGTAACTTGGATGTGCCAAAAGATACCCGATACTTTACTTAAAACAATGAAATTTCTGGAGAGTAGAAGGTTCTGCTATCCATTCTTGTCTTCCTTTACACTGATAGCAGTAAATATGATTTTGTTTTCACAAGAGTACCTTGCTTAGTTTGTCATTTTATTTAATTTCATTTTAATATACCGCCCAGATGATCAGACGTTCAATCTTTACATACAGAGGCCAGTGGTAAAGGCTGACCGCGGGCTAATCGACGGTGATTTTCAGCACTGAGTTGATAATCTGTGGGCAATCTTTTAGTACACAGAGGGATAACTATGGGTACATATTGCGTCGTATTGCATAGATTTATTTATTTATTTACAATATACAAAAAAGTACATTTTTATCACTTTAACTATTCATTTAACTATTTATAACATTTATTACCTGCCATTTACTCTTTAACTATACACATTAACTTTTATAAAGTTGTTGTTATTTTTACATAAATTCAATTCATAAATAGTTCCTTGCAATTCAAATACACTTCTACTGATTTCTTCCTCAACGGATTTTCATTTTCACAACTGGACATTCTGGCCTTTGAAAGCTTGCCATAGAAGTTCATGGCCTTTCCATCAAATAATAAGACTATCTCTGCATTTCGTTACACACATGTTAGAGTTGAAGTCAGGAATAAAGCCAATCATATTAAACCTGCCCTAGGAAGCCGGATCCTTACCTGGCTGGGAGGGGGGCTGGGGGTCTTCGGTCCCTGGCCCAGAGAAGCTTGGCCTCCTTGGAACCCTCCTCCCAAATCGTCACCCAACCCAGAGTAATATGAATCATAAAGGTGAAACAGAGAGATTCGTGCAGTCCTAACTGGCAAGAGGGCACCCTCAGCCTCCCTCTTAGCCCTGCAAGCAACATATTCCTTACTGGGGGAGGAATGCATATGATAAATAATAGATTAATTATATTGAACGATGAGTAAAATAATATTCCCACAGAGTTTCTAATAATAATAATAATTCACATTGATAATTGGAATTTATCTTTACATACAAGCTTATTCCGCTTCCATACTATCAGAGAAGGTCCAGCCGGAAAGTCAATAGCCTTTCTTTTTAATAAATTAAAAATCAACATAAAAACCATAACAAAAAAATCGGTGCTAAAACAAGCAACGGATTGTACAGGGGTCTGATACAAGCCGCAATGGTCACAACAAACGCTAACCTCAATACTGTTATACCTAAAGACAGTTAACTTGTAAATTAAATTTCAGCTTAACCAACGGATCAGGTAAACCAAATATTAACATTATACAAAATCTTAAATGAACCAATAACTTTAAAAAATCGTAGATTAACTTCAACTCTTGTAAATTTAGCCTTATTTAAATAAACGAAATTTAGGTTATTATCTCACCTACAATTGGTCCTCAAAAATTTAAACTTGACTAAAATTTAAGTTATCCATTGTGGATGAGTTAATATGGAAATATAGAACTTATCACAAACTAAAAAAGGCCCACAGAATATTTAGACCGAAGTCTTTCAGTTCTTTCTTTATTGTAAAAAAAAAAAAAAAAAATAACAAGTTACGTTGAGATTATGTCTCTGTGTTTGTGGATAAGAATGTTTGTGTGTGTGTGTGTGTGTGTGTGTGTGTGTGCATGAGTCCATATGTAGAAATGTAGCCACACGTGTATGTGTGTGTGTGTGTATATATATATATATATATATATATATATATATATATATATATATATATATATATATATATATATATATATATATATATATATATATGCATGCATGCATACACGCGCATGAGGAACTGCTGTTAGTCAAAACGAACTATGCATGGCGTGTGCATGCATGTGTGTGTACACAAACACACACTACATATACATATATATATATATATATATATATATATATATATATATTTTATATAATATATACACGCGTGTGCCTGTATATGTCTACAAATGGACTCATGCACTCACAAATACCTATTGATATTCATTCCTTGAGAGTCGGTATCCACTCGAGTGGAACGAGAAAGTCATTAACCTGACAAGAAGTACCCACATAATGATGATCCCATGTAAGATGTGATGCCTATAATAAATATGATCTTATAAAAAACATTCCCATACAATATTCTTACAAATCATGTGAAATTATAAAATCCTGTTTTCTCAGTGAATAGAGTTACTTATGTAACATACACACACATATGTGTGTGTGAGTGTGCGCCCCTGAGCGTGCGTTCATGTACATAAGTAATACTATTCACTGCGAAAGGAGGATTTTATATTTTCACATAATTTGTAAAGAATATTGTATGGAAATGTGGGAATGTTTTTCTATAAGATCATATTTATTATATAAATCACATGCCTTATTATATATATATATATATATATATATATATATATATATATATATATATATATATATATATATGTATGTATATATATATATATATATATATATATATATATATATATATATATATATATATATAAATAAAGCCATGTGATTTCTATAATAAATATGATCTTATATATATATATATACTGTGTATGTATATATATATATATATATATATATGTAATATATGTATGTATATATATATATATATATATATATATATATATATATATATATATATATATATATATATATACAGTATATATATATATATAAATCCAAAGAGAGCAACAATCTGATGTACTGAAACAGGAAATCTTGGCCACCACCTTCCGAGCATCTCGAGGTAGCATCTGGGAACGATACCCAACCGAAATCTTCCTGTCTCAGATAAGATAAACATACGAAGTGGCTTCAAGTGAGGAGCGTAATGTGTATAGATGAGTCTCTCGGATCCCTGGGAATGATTGTAGCGCTGAAATGTACTGCGATGGGATGCGACAGGCCCATCATTCACGGTAAGGTCTCGGGATCGGCTCTCAGCTTTCAACTTTCCCCTGCATCTATTATCCGGCCGATCGAAGGAGACACAGTCGCCGACAACGCTTTGATTCATGTCCCGATCTGATCTGCGTAGCGTGGAACTGTTCTCTCTCCGTCTCTCTCATCTATTCTCACTACCTCTGTTCAAATTTCAGTTTTGGTTTTATGCCTCCTTTATTCTCTTATCTGAATTTACTTAAATGATCTGACACATGTAATTTACTGCTACTTTTAAAATCTCTCATTTCATAAGCATCACTTCTCTCTGAATCTCTCTCATGAGACCTTTTTCTTTTATAATCATCCATGGCCCCCACTCTCTCTCTCTCTCTCTCTCTCTCTCTCTCTCTCTCTCTCAATGGTCGTGCCTGTCTGTCTGTTTGTCTCTTTCCCAATCACCCTTGGCCCCTCTCTTTCTTTCAATGATATAGGCGTGTTCTGTCAAGGTGCGTCGATGCAGCATCAATATCAAGTCGCAGATTTTTTGTGTTTGTCACCGCAAGACCTTTCTGTCATCCATCATCGCAATTGTTATTTTATGGCCGTCTCGCTCACCAGGAATAGGGTGGGCCAATGGCATGGGCGTTTGCATGGGTGGGTAGGAGCTTTTGTATGGATGGATAGGAATGTAGGCGTGGGTATAGAGAGAGAGAGAGAGAGAGAGAGAGAGAGAGAGAGAGGTCGTTTGAGTTGTCATAAAGATGAATTAAGTGTTGGACACCCTTGGAAAGAGATCAGATGGATATCTTATTAGCTTATCTTTGCATTATTTTCTTCTTGTCACTTCACCGCTCCCCACCCTTTCCTTTTTAAACATATTTCTCTTTTGTTTTCAAATACTGTGGTTAATAAAGCAAATATTATCACAAAATAAGAAAACATAATTGCCCACCTTTCTCTCTCTCTCTCTCTCTCTCTCTCTCTCTCTCTCTCTCTCTCTCTCTCTCTCTCTCTCTCTTGTTCATGTACGTAAAATTCACCCCAGTCGTTCAGTCATATAACTGCAATTCATTACGGTCAATATAATGACAATCACCTATAGTCGCTTCTGGGTTCAGTGACTGAAGAATTATTTAAACGATATAAAAAGAGACAGAAAATTGTCCTTGTATTGTATGTATGCTTGTATATATATATATATATATATATATATATATATATATATATATATATATATATATATATATATATATATATATATATATATATATATATATATATATATATATACACACACACACACACACACACACACACACACGTACACCCACTGAACGTTTGTACGCCAGGAATAAGAAGATATCCATTACTTATAAATATCGATGGTCATTGGTGCCTGTGTAACATCTACCCAGAAAATATAAAGTTTGGGATCATCGAGGTGTTTTTGCTCAATTAAGTATAATCAAGTACACTGTCAAGTACACTTTTATCTGTGAAAGTACACTCGAGTGTACACACATTCACGCTGTGTGTAGCTTTGTTCTCATAAGTGAATGAGTTTACTTTTGTTTCACGTATGGTAGCTGTACACATCCACGTGGCCTTTCAAGTGAAATGACATTTGTTGCTTGAAAGTTCGTGCGTTTACTTGAGATAGTGTATTTAGACATCCGTGCTTTCAGATACTCGTGAGCGTGTGCCCGCGCAAATTCAACCATGTACAATAATTGCGCGTAATGTTTTCTAAGTGCGCTTGAGTTTATAGAGTTGTGTGTACTTAACCCCAAGTAAATATACCCGTTTTTTCTGTGCACTGGTACAGTTCTGGAGGACGCGTGTCAGTCTAGATTTTCTTCCACGTGTGTCACGGTAAAATCCACGGCATGCATATACCACTGAAGAAGTATTGCTACGGTCTCCATGTAAGTGTCCCATTACAGATCCCGCCAACACCCCCTCCCCCCCTCCGTGTATGTGTCCTTATAAAATTCCCATTTACAAGTGCCCATGCAAGAGTCCCCTCAAGTTTCCGTACCCATGTGCAAGCGCCAGGGAATGCAGCTCATGTTGGGGTATACGTGGATGGCTCGGAGCCAATACCTGACCTTTGATTTATGATGCCCAAAAGAGATACTGGAAGACGATGAATAAGTCTCGGTATTCCGACACTTTGTTGAAGAATTAATGATGCAGAAGGAGAAGAAGCAAACTGCTCGTAAAATATACTCGACAATATACATACACACAATATATTTATATAAAAACGCACGCACACACACACACACACACACACACACACATATATATTTATATATAAATATATATATATATATATATATATATATATATATATATATATATATATATATATATATATATATATATATATATATATATATATATATATATATATATATATATATATATATATACACACATACATACATACATACATATATGCAAAATACAAAAATTTAATTGTTCAATTTTAATTTCTTATCGAATCCAGATCAAATACTATACTTCGTCGACTAACTTTAATAAACTAAACATTTTAGTGTCTTCGTCTTGTTTGTCAACTCTCTTCCGGTCTTTCTTTTCAAGTGCCTCTCCTTTTCTTGGTCTCTCTTTAACACTCTGGACTCTATCTCTATCTCAATACGTCTCTCACTTTAACTTTGTGGTCTCGTCAATCTTTGGCATTCGTACCAAACTATGTTTCCGTTTGTGCCTTTCTTTCCTCCCAAGTTTATAAGTTTACCAGTTATCCCTTTCCCTTCCTATACCTTCTCTTCCCCTATGCCCTTTTTATCTCTCTGTATTCCTTTCCTTTATAACTTACCGTTACTCATTGTCTGTCTCTCATTCAAGACCATCGCCTTCATCTCTCTCTCTCACTCTCTCTGTAAAAAGATGACCTTTGCGACAAATTCATCAAATCTCTGACGGAGATACAGAGGAATCTTAACGAGCAATTGCGAAGCCAATTAGATAGACAACGCTAACAAGGCATGTGTCCGCAACATTCGTCTCTGATCTTCTCGTGCTATTTGCCAGCAGAAGTTAACAGCGTATTGATCTACAATGGAATATCTGTCACCTGTATGCATAACGCTACATTTCTTGGAAATTCACGGCAAATATGCCAAGACATGTCACAAAATCTTTGTCACATTTATTGTAATAATCTTTACAGGCTTGAATTCCCCTTGGACAAAGTTACATTGAAATTCAAACACTGGAAAAGATGCCACAAATTCTACTTGAAATTAAACTACGTAATTCAATAGGCCAATATTTGTTCATCCTTGTGTATAACAATGCTATATACCCTGGAAATTCTTAGAAAACATATCAAAAGATAACAGAAATTTGAGTAATGAAAAATAAGCCATAAACGTTTTTAAACAATATGAAACATCTACATGGAAAATATCCAAGTTCAATTCGTTTGGATAAAGATGTTTGAAATTTAAGAGACTGAGCAAATTATCTTCGTTTACTGACGTTGGAAAAACAGCGAAATGATTAGTAAACTATACACCCTGAACGTTAATGTTATCGTTGCACGGAAATAATCTCAACCAGTTATTGCTTTTTTTTTTATCTCAAGAACCTCTTATACACTTCTTTTTTCAACGGCATGGAATAACAGCAACTAAAACAGACATATTACCAAACCTTTTTTGTTTATTTTACTGGACAATAATAATATCTATAAAGATAGTAACTGTACCAAAAGTACTGGTCCATATTAAAAACAATAAGATTTCTCTGGAATGACACGAGATGGGGATCATAATGATTTATGTTCTGGACTCCATGCTTTGACTGGGATCAAAGAAGTTCAATAATAATAATAATAATAATAATAATAATAATAATAATAATAATAATAATAATAATAATGATAGTGGTAAAATTTTATGTGTATCCATTTATCTACTTTTTCTGTTTGTAACTACGGTGGTCTGGTAAAGAAGTTCCATGCTCAGACTTACAGTTAGCAAGACACTCTCTCTAACCCTTGGCCTCCTTACAAGTATGCATAATGAATATGGAGCTTGCATCTCTTTTCTTAAATTGCCATAATTTTCGGCGCTAATAATAATAATAATAATAATAATAATAATAATAATAATAATAACAATAATAATAATAAGCAAAGAGGGATCCGTATTATATATATATATATATATATATATATATATATATATATATATATATATATATATATATATATATATATATATATATATATATATATACAGTATATACACACACACTACGTACATGAATTTTTGTCACATCACTGTAACATTTGTTATTCATAAACATTAAGCTACAAATGTCGTTGATATATATATATATATACTGTATATATGAATCTTCGTCACAACACCGTAATTTTATATGCAAGCATTAGGCTACAAATGTTTAATATCCAAATCTTCGTCACATCACCGTAATTTTATATGCAAGCATTAGGCTACAAATGTTTAATATCCAATTCACTCTACCTCGGAAATAATGTGTATATATATGTTTACCGAAGGGGAATTATAGTTGATAAGAATTTCGTCATCTCACGGGATCGAATCCCCTAACACGAGATCTTAGGACGTCCAGTGGACGCCTTAGACCACTCGGATATCAACAGAGGTATAAGTTGATACCGACTCTCGTGTACAAACGCACAAAACGGATATCATGGGGGAGGCGGGCAAGGTCTAGAGGTGGGTTGATTCCGACGCTAATTACAAATAACTGCGTTGGGCGGGTATTTGCACACGAGACTCGGTATCAACTTACACCTCTCTTGATATCCGAAAGAGCTAACGCGTATACTGAACGTCGTGAGTTCTCGAATTCGGTGGTTCAATCCCGTGAGATGACGAACTTCTTATCAACTATAATTCCCTTCGGTAAACATACAAATACACATAATATTTCCGAGATAGAGCGAATTGGATATTAAACGACATTTGTAGCTTAATGCTTATAAATAAATATATATATATATATATATATATATATATATATATATATATATATATATATATATATATATATATATATATATATATATAGACTGAATACAAAAACACACACACACACACACACACATACATATATATATATATATATATATATATATATATATATATATATATATATATATATATATATATATATATATATATATATATATATAATGATTGAGTGCATGTTGTATGTGTATTCATTTCGAGAGAGAGAGAGAGAGAAAACTATGTAGATAAAGAGTTGAAAGGGTGCTTTAGCTTTTAGTCTGAGAAAATTGTTCCAGGATTATGATCTTAGAAAAGACTATGTACGAATTTTAATCTAATAATATCAGAATTGATGGTTAATTATTCGTAACATCGAATTTTCAAAAGACTTCAAAATACGCATTGTACTGACGACCAGTGATACAGAAAAGTGTAAAAACAAGAGCTACACAAACAACAAGAATAATAATAATAATACTAATAAAAATGAAATTGTAAAGTAGTATATGAATGAGTGAAATATATTAAAAAAAAAGAGTCCTATATGCAATACAGTGGTTGCATAAGTGAGCTGGTCTAATAATGATAATAATAATAATAATAATAATAATAATAATAATAATAATAATAATAATAATAATAATAACAACAACAACATACAAAAAGGCAAAGTGACAAGGACTGAAGGGATAAAGCTACCAGACGGGGATAGCATCTGAAAACCAGTGGAGACGAGTGGCTAACGAGTGCATGGGAAGAAGGACTGATAAAAGTAGTCGAAGACCCAAAAATATACAGAGACAGGAGAATGAAAAACAAAACAGTCGAATGGCACAGCAAACAAATGCACGGACAGTACATGAGACAGAGTAAAGGACTGGCCAGCAATGAAATATGGCAAAGGCTACAGAGGGGAGAGTTCAAGAAAGAAACAGAAGGAATGCTAACAGCGGCACAAGATCACGCCCTAAGAGCCATATATGCCCAAAGAACATTAGATGGAAATAACATCTCACCCATATGCAGGAAGTGCAATATTAAAGACGAGACCATAAACCACATAGCAAGCGAATGTCCGGCGCTTGCACAAAACCAGTACAAAAAGCGGTATGATTCAGTATCAAAAGCCCTCTACTGGAGCCTGTGCAAGAAACACCAGCTAGCTTGCAGTAATAAGTGGTACGAACACCAACCTGAGGGAGTGATAGAAAACGGTTAGGCAAAGATCCTCTGTGACTATGGTATCAGAACAGATAGGGTGATACGTGCCAATAGACCAGACTTGACGCTGATTGACAAAATCACGAAGAAAGTATCACTCATTGATGTCGCAATACTATGGGACACCAGAGTAGATGAGAAAGAAAGAGAAAAAATTGATAAATATCAAGACCTGAAAATAGAAATAAAAAGGATATGTGATATGCCAGTGGAAATTGTACGCATAATCATAGGAACACTAGGCACGATCCCAAGATCCTTGAAAAGGAATCTGGAAAAACTAGATTCCGAATTAGCTCCAGGACTCATGCCCAAGAGCGTGCTGTTAGAAACAGCGCACATAGTGAGAAAAGTGATGGACTCATAAGGAGGCAGGATGGAACCCGAAACCCTACACTATTAAAACCACCCAGCCGAATAAGGATGATTGTGATAGACCAAAAAAATAAGTAAATGAATAAATAAATATTTATTTGAATAATAATAATAATAATAATAATAATAATAATAATAATAATAATAATAATATTAAGAAGAAGAAGAAGAAGAAGAAGACGCTGCCTCTATCGCTGAACCATTCAAGCAAACTCCATCTACCACAATATTTGTATTAGCTAAATATTATCATAAACGAAATATAAAAAAAAATGAATGTTAATGATGTACCAGCATAATCATTACAAAATTCCTTGCAGGTGGTTGTTACTGAAAAACTCCAGAGAAAAATGTATTAATTAACATTTACACGTAATTATCTTACGTCAACTCCTAAATTGGAGTATAATACATCATCAAGAGTTATGCGGTAAAAAAAAAACTCCCAAGTAGAATAAATAAAACATATAAATGTAAAACAATCACAATATTTAATGCATCTTCTAGAATTATGTTTTAAGAAATTATCATCATTATGGATGAAAATGTATTCTTATGGAACAATTTTTAATTTAAGCCCATATACAAGGATGTTCGTTGGTGGGGTGGGGTGGGGTGGGGTGGGGTGGGGGAGATGGGTATCCAACCCAACCCTGAAAGCGATCAAACCCTCTAAAGAGAAATCCCCCTAAATGTTTTCACATAAAAGTACTGTAATAAGTTGACTGAATTTAGTAAGAAGCCTGCACAAAGTTTCAAGTTCTGACCGAGGTATAATAATTGTTGATAAGCGATATTATTATTATTATTATTATTATTATTATTATTATTATTATTATTATTATTATTATTATTATTATTATTATAGTAAGAAGCCTGCTCAAAGTTTCAAGTTCTGACCGAGGTATAATAATTGTTGATAAACGATATTATTATTATTATTATTATTATTATTATTATTATTATTATTATTATTATTATTATTATTATAGTAAGAAGCCTGCTCAAAGTTTCAAGTTCTGACCGAGGTATAATAATTATTGATAAACGATATTATTATTATTATTATTATTATTATTATTATTATTATTATTATTATTATTATTATTATTATTATTATAGTACGAAGCCTGCTCAAAGTTTCAAGTTCTGACCGAGGTATAATAATTGTTGATAAACGATATTATTATTATTATTATCATTATTATTATTATTATTATTATTATTATTATTATTATTATTATTATTATTATTACCATTCATCTGCGGCCCGTAATGGACAACCAACCATATGTGATGAAAGGGAAGATGAGGAAGAAAGAAGAAACGACTAGCACAGACAACATACAGTATATCAAATGATAATAAATAAAACCGAATTTATATAACAGATAACCAAACCTGATAAATAAAGCTGAATTTTTATAACTTATTATCAAATCCAGCATATAAACCTGAATTCGTATAAATAACATTCAAGCCCATAAAAAATCGTAAGAGGAGATTTTTTTTTTTTTTATGAACTACTGAGGACAATAATATCACTTCCAT
The DNA here is from genome assembly GCF_040412425.1 of Macrobrachium rosenbergii. Taxonomy (NCBI): domain Eukaryota; kingdom Metazoa; phylum Arthropoda; class Malacostraca; order Decapoda; family Palaemonidae; genus Macrobrachium; species Macrobrachium rosenbergii. Next base: position 42,180,640 of record NC_089777.1, on the reverse strand, counting down.
TTTCTTCGGAGTGAGCAGAGGATCTCGGAAAGTTTGGTGGTGGTAAACGTCCTTGTAGCGCATATATGCCCTTATTGCAGGGGTAGCCCTAGCTTACAAATGGCTCTATTGAAGGTTTACCACTTTACCTTACTGATGTCTTTACCTTCAGATGGCTTCCATATGTTGCTCAGGTGCTCCTTAGCTTATAGATGTTTACTATATGGTTTCCATTAGCTTATAAATATCGCTATTATGTCTCTATTAGCTATTGCCACAACAGATGTCTTGATTACAAGGTCTACATAATCTTACATATATCTTTATTATGGTTCACCCCTCATCCCTGTTGTTGCTAGATTGAGCGGGCCTTATGCCAGCACATTCATTTCTTATTTCGAGCAGCAAGTATTTCCTCAGCCTTTAGATGATTCAGTTACATGATCTCCTCTTCGTACCAGAATGTATGAGCACTTCATAAGGTTCCCTTCGACTGAAAAAGTATCAACTGCCAACCTCTTTCAACTGATAATACACTCTCGGATCATAAGGACTGTCTTCGTCCTCCGTTCTCTCCATATGACCAAGCAGCATCACAACATTGCGATTCATATTTTCATATTTTTACATCTATATCACATTCTCGTTTTATATATATATATATATATATATATATATATATATATATATATATATATATATATATATATATATATATATATATATATATATTTCTCTCAACCTCTCATTTGCTTTTGTGCTACTAAAATCATTCATGTCAATAGATTACAGCTTTTACTTTCATTTGTATTTAACAACTGATGCGTTGAATGGAGTCGTCATGTACCCATCTCCAGAGGTATGAGCATGCAATTTCCTAGTTTTCATTATTTTACTTTTTTTGGGGGGGTGCCTTTCGGTGCCTTGGAGGTTACACAAATGCATAGTTCTTTGTTGCAATTCAACTTCTTGCTTCTTCATCTTAGGCAACGTGAATCCTCATAAAAGACATCTACAAAGCACTACAACATTTCAGTTATATTATTTTCATATAACGTGCAAGTGAGGTCTAAGGTCGCAAGAAGAAAATAATAGACAACAGAGGATTTCGTATTCCCTTTTTTTTAACCTTCAATAACAATATTGATTATAAGTCTGGTTTACTCAATCCGGATAATAATAATAATAATAATAATAATAATAATAATAATAATAATAATAATAATAATAATAATAATAATAATAATAATATGGGTTAAATAGCAAAATTCAGCAATGATGGAGAGAAATGAAAGAATAAACGACAACGACGTGAATGGAACCTTTGGCAACAAGAGAGGCTTCGACGGGGAGGACGGTCAGGTACTTGGAGGTCGTCATCCAGCAACTGACCACCACAACGACAGAGACTGGAGCTACAGAGGCAAACTAGAGGAAGTGGACAAGAGAAGAAAATAAGGAAATATGGAGATGCTACATCAGAAGCAACCCAACAAAAAAAGGATATAGAAGAAGACTGGTCAACAACTGGGATGAGAGAAATAACACCCCTCAAACAGAACAGAGACTAGCAGACCAAGTAAGGAACAAAAAGAAAAAGAACTGGCTCTCCACAACAGAAAGAGAGGAACTGAAAAGAGAAATAACACCCAGCAACGAAGGACAACTCCAGCATTGTATCACAAACCACCATGCGCCCAAATGGATGACCACAGGGAGAACATCTTTAGTACAGAAAGACAAGAACAAGGGAAATATAGCAAGTAACTACAGGCCTATCACCATGTTTCTCCCTGTGGTCATCCATTTGGGTGCATGGTGGTTTGTGATACAATGCTGGAGTTGTTCTGCTATTCGTGGGTGTAGGGCCTTGAAGTTTTTGAGCCAGTATCCATGGACTTCATCGGGACCTGGGGCTTTCCAGCTGGGCATTTTCTTTAGTTGGTGTCTGACTGTGTCTGTCGTGATCTCGGTGAATCTTTGTTTTATTCTCCCCATTTCTTCTGCCTACCAATTATGTGGAAGTTACTAACAGGTACCATCAGTGAAAGGCTATACAACTACCTAGAGGATACAAACACCCAACTACCTAGAGGATACAAACACCAGCCCCCACCAACAGAAAGGCTGCAGAAGGAAGTGTAGGGGCACAAAAGACCAGCTCCTAATAGACAAAATGGTAATGAAGAATAGAAAGAGACGGAGAACCAACCTAAGCATGGCATGGATTGACTACAAGAAAGCCTTTGTGATGATACCGCACACATGGCTAATAGAATGCTTGAAAATAGATGGGACAGAGGAAAACACCATCAGCTTCCTTAAAAATACAATGCACAACTGGAATACAGTACTTACAAGCTCTGGGATAACACGAGCAGAGGTTAGCATCAGGAGAGGGATCTTTCAAGGCGACTCATTGTCCCCACTACTCTTCGTAGTAGCCATGATTCCCATGACAAAGTACTGCAGAAGATGGATGCTGGGTACCAACTCTGAAAGCAGGTAACAGAATTGACCATCTGATGTTCCTGGACGATATCAAGCTGTATGGTAAGAGCACCAAGGAAATAGATACCCTAATCCAGACTGTAAGGATTGTATCTGGGGACATCAGGATGGAGTTTGGAATAGAAAAATGCACCTTGGTCAACGTAGAAAAAGGCAAAGTAACAAGGACTGAAGGGATAAAGGTACCAGACAGGAATAGCACCAAACACATAGATGAGACAGGATACAAATACCTGGGAATAATAGGAAAGGATATAAAATACCAAGGAAAGAATATATGCAGAGACTTAAGGTGATACTCAAGTCAAAACTCGACGCCGGAAACATGACGAAAGCTATAAACACATGGGCAGTACCAGCAATCAAATACAGAGAAAGAATAGTGGAGTGGACGAAGACTGAAATCCGCAGCATAAACTAGAAAACACATGACAATACACAAAGCACTACACCCAAGAGCAAATACAGACAGACTATACTTAACACAAAAGGAAGGGGAGAGAGGGCAACTAAGCACAGGATTGCGTCAACATCGAGAGAAGAGCACTGGGGCAATATCTGGAAACCAGTGAAGACGAGTGGCTAAGGAGTGCATGGGAAGAAGGACTGATAAAAGTAGACGAAGACCCAAAAATATACAGAGACACGAGAATGAAAAACAGAGCAAAGAAATGGCACAACAAACCAATGCATGGACAGTACATGACACAGACAAAAGAACTGGCCAGCGATGAAATATTGGCATTGGCTACATAGGGGAGTACTCATGAAGGAAACAGAAGGAATGCTAACAGCGGCACAAGATCAGGCCCTAAGAACCAGATATGGCCAAAGAACAATAGATGGAAATAACATCTCACCCATATGCAGCAAGTGTAATATGAAAGACGAGACCATAAACCACATAGCAAGCGAATGTCCAGCGCTTGCACAACCAGTACAATAAGAGGCATGATTCAGTAGCAAAAGCCCTCTACTGGACCCTGTGCAAGAAACAACAGCTAGCTTGCAGTAATAAGTGGTACGAACACCAACCTGAGGGAGTGATAGAAAACAATCAGGCAAAGATCCTCTGGGACTATGGTATCAGATGCTGATTGACAAAATCAAGAAAAAAGTATCACTCATTGATGTCGCAATACTATGGGACACCAGAGTAGATGAAAAAAAGAGAGAAAAAATTGATAAGTATCAAGACCTGAAAATCGAAATAAGAACGATATGGAATATGCCATTGAAAATTGTACCCATAATCATAGGAACACAGGCACGATCCCAAGGTCTCTGAAAAGGAATCTGGAAAAACTAGATGCCGAAGTAGCTACAGGACTCATGCAGAAAAGTGTGCTACTAGGAACAGAGCACATAGTGAGAAAAGTGATGGACTCCTAAGGAGGCAGGATGCAACCCGGAACCCCACACTGTAAAAACCACCCAGTCGAATAGGATGACTGTGATAGATGATCTTATAATAATAATAATAATAATAATAATAATAATAATAATAATAATAATAATAATAATAATAATAGAGCACTTTTAAAATCCATCTATACTTATGATTGACTTTCTCCTCGCAAGCCCTCGAATTCTCCCCAAGAAGGAAACTTACTTGGTCAAAGACGCATTACGAAATAAAGCTAGTCTTACGAAAGATATGAATACAGAACAGTAATCAGAATCAAAAGGCAAATGGAACTCGAAAAATTCAGGGAGTACAAATAAAAGATGCGAAGACGATGTGAAGAGGTGCCATAGGAAGATAAAAAACAAAAAAAGTTTGGAGCGTAACACGCAGGCAGAGAAAAAATTTAAATAAAATCAAACATAAAAGGCATAACAATAGAAACACCTCAGATTAAAAAATAATATAATAAAAATACACAACGAAAACACCATATAATAGTGATGGTTATTAAAAAGTGTGGAATATCAAGAAGAGTTGCAAAATATGCAACGGCAACACTGAATAATACTAACATGCCTTCGAAACAAAACAGCAGAGAACTAAGGCATGAAATTAAAATCTCAGATACAAAATCGAAGCAAAACTCGAGGAAAGTCGTTTTCATTTCGGAAGAGCTAACGAGCATTTTATTGCCCTCTCTCATGCTCACCCATGAACGCATAATGGGTCCGCTAAGTTCCGACCTCTAATAATAATCTCGACATATGCATTATGGGAAGATAATATCGGCACTGTGTAGCCTTTGCAAAGCCGAGAGAGAGAGAGAGAGAGAGAGAGAGAGAGAGAGAAATTTCCAGCTTAGTGTAGATCATATTTCATCGTCAAATTGCATTCGTGTTTTTGACATGGATGAAGAACCGAACAGATAATGGTTCATATTTTTTACCCTTTTGCCTCTGGCAGTGAATTATGTACGCAGAAGGTGGTTAACAAGGGGGGCGCCACGGTGGAGAAAGGCATGGGACTAGCAACGTCATCCAAAATTTCTTAGTGAAAAATTAATGGCAAAATCTTAAAGAGCCACCTCCTCTCAAAGGTAGAGTCCGGTTTGATGGTGACTAGATGATGTTATTAAATGTGGATTAGATTTCTAGTTCCCTCTTCAGGTCTACCCTCGGCTACGGTCAACAACAGTCAAGTAACCACCAAGTATACAGTTCACTGCTCAGGTCTACAAAAGCAAAGAAAGTTGTAAGGGAACGCACTCTTCCTGTTCTGTCCTCGCCTGAATGACATCCACAACCCTTTTATTGCCTCTGAATATCAGAAGTTTTACAGGGAGCTTGCGGCTACCTGCTCACTTACCGTTATCAATAATAATAATAATAATAATAATAATAATAATAATACTGCCATGCAGTAAGAGTAAACGCACATGGAGCAACGTTTTGTGCAATGACCAAATTCACATACATTGCCATTACCTGATATAGGTGTTGCCTTACAGCTGAGAGTTTAAGTAGGCAATTAACCTTAGTAAATTGGTTTTCAGTGCTCTATGTTGACCATAAACCATATATCAGAGCTCTTGAGAAAAGAAAAAGTTATGGAGTAAATCCCATGAATGACCCAAGTCCAATCCTGAGTGTTTTCGGGTAAGCAATTAGTCCGTGGGGTCACTGTTTCTTATATTGCGTTTTATTAATGATTTTGGGCAGAAGAAAAACGGGGTAAGCGACGAGGAACTTCAATTATTCATTCTTTAATGTGAGAGGAAGTGGAAAAGAGGAAGAAAAAGAAAGAGGAGGGGAAACTTAACGGTTTTCTTTAGGACTACGGAAAGAGAAACATTACTAAATTTCTCAAAAGAAAAAGAAAATGCTTAATATATTAATATTCTATAATATTGATACCGAAAAATCACGTTTCTCTCTAAGAAGTAGGAAAAGAAAGACTATTGTTTTTCTCTCCAGATTAAAAACAAAGAAGCACCTCTCTACTTTCTATGAAGAATATCATAAAATGAATAAGAATTCGTTTAATTTTGAAGGAAGAATTTTTTTGGCCATATTTAGACCAACATTGTTATATATCATGTCCCATCCACTTCACAAAAATATAAAGAGTTTAGCACTTTATTTCTATTTTATTTTTCATTGATTCTGTCCTTTATTGTTAGAGTTATATATAAATTTAAATATAATATACATTAAAATATAAATATAAATTAACTAGCAGAGGTTGGCTTAGAATAACAAGGTGATGCTCACTACCACATTCATTTATCGGTTTTGTCGGGAATGAACACCCGTGCAGTAAACTTCCACTATTAAACTAAAGTGATGTTTTGAAATTTTAGAAAAATTTAATAATTAGTGGTGCAGCGTATTTCAGTGTCACTTCTCTACCGTTTCTAATAAAGAATAGTGTATATATACATATATATATATATATATATATATATATATATATATATATATATATATATATATATATATATATATATATATATATATATATATATATATATATATATATATATATATATATAATGTGTGTGTGTGTGTGTGTGTGTGTGTGTGTGTGTGTGTGTGTGTGTGTTTTGTATTTTTGAATACAGTCCCATTCAAGTACAGATACCCAGAGATTACCATAAGAATGTAGGAGGTCGCATTTCATGTGGATTATTTGCCACTATGAGGCCTCTCTCCTAAAGTTGGGAGTGCGAGTATTTGACCACACCTCTCTCTAAAGGCAAAAAAAAAAATATATGCAGGACCGATTTGAATGATAAATGTCGATCGACGAATCAATATTTGGTTTTCCCTACCGATTTATACCACCACCAGTAAGTGCAAGCACGGCGCGCGGGCGTGGTTCCGTCTAAGACATGATGTCACTGGCCACGCCCGTGGGTGCCATATAAGGTCTGGCGCCCATCGCAGTAATGAGGTGTTCCCCGGTTACTGTTCTTTCCCTTTTCTTTTATCCCTTTTTTCTGTTTTTGATTTTGGTTCATGTCTTTTTCATCCTTTGGATTGCAATGTTCATTCCGCGTCACTGTAGTCCTGAGTTCTTGTCTTCCGTGGTTCGAGCCCACGACACGACGAACTTATTGTCAACTAAAAAATTCCCCTTCGGGTAACATATATGAAAATATAATATTACTTCCGAGGTAGGGCGAATTGGATATTAAAGGACGTTTGTGGCTTAATGCTTGTATAAAATTCATTCATACACATATACATATATATATATATATATATATATATATATATATATATATATATATATAAATCGTTTGTCTTTTCCATTCCTTTCTTTGAATTGCTATTTTCATTTCTCTTTGATTCGTTTCCATATTATATATATATATATATATATATATATATATATATATATATATATATATATATATATATATATATATATATATATATATATATATATATATATATATATATATATATATATATATATATATATATATATCAATGGAGATAAATGGAGAGAGAGAGAGAGAGAGAGAGAGAGAGAGAGAGAGAGAGCTCTTGGCTTCTCGATATCTTCGCGTTTTTGAATAAGGTTGTCATTACAATATCTCGAGTCCGAAATGAAGATCAACTGAGGAGAATCGTCAGATCCGGGTATACGGGGCTAGGGCGATGTTAAGCAAAGCTAAATCACTCGGCCAGAAAAGGGGTATAATTTTATTCTCGCTCAAACACATTTTTATCTCTCGAATTCAGATACATTTTGTTAAAGCTGAAATAGTACCATCCTACCAATTGTAGCATGATGTTTTACTGTATATTCGCTGAAAATTGGAGATTTTTTATTTGGTTTCCATTTTGGATTCAAGACATTATAGTGACAAGCTTTATCCAAAAAAAGCAAGAAGAAATTCAGCAGCTAAGAGGTCATCGAGATTATTGCAAAAACGCACACAAACGCAAACACAGACATAGACAGACAGACATACACACACACATATATATATATGTGTGTGTGTGTATATATATATATATATATATAATTGTTGTGTGTAATGCCCCTGGGTCTCACTTGAAAGACCAGGGTTCTCTCCTGATGTGAGTCAGAAATTTGTAAATATATATATATATATATATATATATATATATATATATATATATATATATATATATATATATATATATATATATATATATATATATATATGTTAAGAGAGGATTGTGGCTATTAGAAATATATATTATATATACAGTATATATATATATATATATATATATATATATATATAGTATATATATATATATATATATATATATATATATATATATATATATATATATAAATTTTTGTCATACACACGTGACTTTTTTGCATTCACAGAAATTAATCCACACAATCACTTGATTACCGAATCTACTATATATTGAGAATAACTTACTCCCAATCAATCGAGCAATGATTCGAACCGGCGCCTTTAGTTTAGAAATGACGATAGATAGCTGACTTTGGCCACTCGGCCGGGGCAGAAGCATTTACCAATCAGAATTCACTTTGGGGTGTAAATATTACCAAGGCAAGGTAAATCCAATATTATCTGTGGTTTTTATTTTACAGTATATATAACATACACACACCTATATATATATATATATATATATATATATATATATATATATATATATATATATATATATATATATATATATATATATATATATATATATATATATATATATATGTATGTATATATATAATATATATATATATATATATATATATATGTATATATATATATATATATATATATATATATATATATATATATATATATATATATATATATATACATATATATATATATATATATATATATATATATATATATATATATATATATATATATATATATAAACACGTAAAATCGAGATTGCTAAGAGTATTCCTTATTTCTGACCTGATCCTAAATGGCGGCGATATCTTGCTTCAGTCGGGCCGGCTGTCTCCGTTTGTGGTCGATTTCTTGCAATAAAAGAATGTGTTCAGAAAGTCCACGTCCAGCGAAGCCTTTGACTCTTGCTTTGCCAGCTTTTCCCATTTCCGAACGTCTCTGGTAGTCTGGGCATCATATCTTCTTCGGATTATAGTGTAAGAAGACAGATGTTTCGGAAATCTAAGCCTCAGCAGGAAAAGAAGTTAAGAACCAACACATTTTATTTGCGACGCGTTTCGTTGTTTCTTCATAACAACATTTTCAAGTCTAAAAGGGACATTATAGCATTTTAATTGTTAAAAGATTGTACAATCATTATTGGCTGACAAAGCTGAGTAAAGGTGACAACAATAGAGATAAATGATAAAATCTTTAAAATGATTTACAATATCTTATAAACTACTTATTGGGTAAAACAGAAATCGAACAGTTTACATTATAAATGGATTATTGAATAATTTATATTAAAAGCAAGGGATAAGATGAATTGTCAAGGTTAAGTTCTGGTTTTCTAAAAAATATTTCAATCGACTCAGAGATTCTCAATAATGATTCTTCATTGAAAGTACCAGGAACACTAACATTTTCTAATCTTCTACCTGTATTACATTCCTCTGTATGTTGTAAAATCGGCGATCTGGTTGACTTGGCCAGCAAGCAGCCAGTAAGAGGAGAAATGCCATAATATTCGGAAGATCTTGTCCGGACTGACCTCTTTGACTGGCCATTATACAGCGTCACATTGGTAAATATAGGTGATGCCAGACAAAAAGTTCTGTAGGTAGTTTATCCTTATGATTTAACAACGCTTGAATAGTACGGTTGTTGGTAAATATTAACTTGGGGTTAATGTGGGGAAAGCTATACTTAAACGCATTTTTTACTTCTCTTGTAACGTATTTAGAACATCGATCACATAGTCAGTTTATCAACCCTTGGTATATCTGTTTTGCTACTTATACTAAGAGATTTATTTAGGAAATTTTTTTATTTCTTTTTATATTATGTTACTAGGATAAGCTCTATTTTTTAAATAGTTTTAAAGAAATTTTATTTCTGAGTCAAAAGACTGCCAGGAGCTGCAGAGAGAATATGCTCTATGTATTAAAGTCTTTATGTTATTTATTTATTTTAAAATGAAAGAATGCAGCGCTTTGGAAATTCATTCCATTACCGGTAAAAGTGGACCTTCTGAAAATGCTGAAACTTAAGAGTGACTTACTGTTTACGGTAGCTTTGGTAACGCTTCCATATTAAAACTTGAGAATATTATTTTCTTCACGTTCCACGGTAAAACTGAATACAAGGGTGTTTACTATTTGAGTAATCATGGAACGTCTGTACGTGACTTAGATGCCCGAAAACCAAAAATGTGTCGTCAACATACATGTGATAAAATAGATACACCAAGGGTTGATAAACTGACAATGTGATCCATGTTCTAAATGCGTTACAAGAGAAGTAAAAAATATGTTTAAGGATAGCTTTCCCCACATTAATCCCAAGTTAACATTTACCAACAGCCGTACTATTCAAGCGGTGTTAAATCGTAAGGATAAACTACCTTCAGACCTTTTCTCTAGCATCACCTATATTTACGAGCGCCACTATATTGGCCAGTAAATATAATATATATATTTATATATATATATATATATATATATATATATATATATATATATATATATATATATATATATATATATATATATATATATATATATATATATATATATATAACCCTGGAAGTATGGACTAATATACATCAGCCGACGCATACTGGACGAAATATAGAACCCCTCCCCAACACACACGCATTCATACATGTGCATAAAATATAAACAATTATCACATAGAAGGTGTAAATAAATTAATAATAAAAAGCCATGTGACACATCAAACAACGAACGTTACAAGCGCCCCTAGACATTGCCATTTGAAAACGATTCTCACGACATTTGCGAGGGATTTTTTTTTTTTTTTTTGCCCACCAGGCAGACATATTACGCTCCTCCAGCCAAACCAGTATCGGCTTAATTGTTGCAAGATATGTGCTTGAATATTCTAATTGGAACCAACGTCAGTTGCCTTTTAGGCGTTAGATTATCAGTTTTAGATTCTTCCGTACTTTTCTTATTTTCTTTTTTCTATTTTTTTTTATACCTTTAAAACTAATAATTAATCACGGTTCCCGTTCAGCGTGTCTCAGTGAATAGCACAAGGGCCTCAAGTCCCTGATTCAGGTCTTTGGTCTTGTTTTTATTTCCTCGAGCCTGCGGGATTGATGGTGCTTGTAAATTTATTTTTACGATAATGACTTCAAGTTTCTGAACATCAGGGATATGAAGAATTTCGTTGCAAACTTTTTAAATGTTGCTGCAGACATTTCTGATTTAGATATTGACTCAAGTTACACGCTATTTTCAAATTAGATGGCATTATATCTGCTTCGTTTTTGTTTAGCTTCAGGGTTTGTATTTACAATTTTATTCCTTTTTCGTATAACGCATCTTGCGTTTTTTTTATTGGGTCCATAATGTGCCTTACGAGACAGAAACAAATAGTTTGGATCAATAAATAATAAAATCTTTGCTTTGAAAGGAACATTTCCATAACTTATTTTTAAACAATTTAGGCTCTCGAAATATTGGACGAGCCGAATTACACTAAAAAAAAATGCAGCGCAAAGACCGATTGATCTTCATTTTGTATTTAGCAACAATTCTTCCTTAGGTTTCAGTATTTCAATTTTGAACTTAGGAAAATAACGTAATATAAGAGAGAGCCGCACGTTATGTCTCATCCTGAAGTTCGGATACGGTACCTTCATTCCGCTGAGTATTTCCACGGTCTGGTGAGGAGAAATGGCTGCCTGGGCTACACAACGGATTGCTCGGGCTGAACAACAAAAGCCTAGAAGTGAAGTGTATTTTCCGTACACTGTCAATACTGCACGCAGAAAGAAATGTCTGGAGACATCACGATTTACCACGCGGAAATACTATGACTGCGTTGGTACACGAGTGACGTATTACAGGGTTACTGGTATCCTGCCGCCAAACTCTGCAACAAGCCAATACTAGGGGCTCAGTAAATGCGCTGCTTTCTGCCTTGTACATTCTATTCTTTCGCCTTCTAAAACTTCCATTTGCTCCAATTCCCAGTTCTCTTTGAAGAACAAAGACTTCGTCTGAGCCTTCTGAGAATTCGGAGATACGACTTCGGTGGTTAGGCTAATCAACTAAACAATAATAATGACACCTCAATAGATCTCCTCGGAAATATGCTAAGAGATGCTAAAGTGCGTTCGGAACGCGCTTGCGCGCCACATCACCATTAAGGGAGCCTCGTCAGTATATTTTTCTTTAGCGAATAATCATCTGTCACCTGAATTGATCACCTGTAAGGGGCATTTGGTTTAAGAACGCGGCTCTTCGAATGTCTAAGATAAATCTAATTGCTTCGTAGAACCAGTTACAGGACGAATTCTGAACAAACTTTACAAGCTTCCAGATTTTTTGTTCTAGTTTTATTTTCTACTTTTATTCAAGTTTTCTTTATTTTTATTTTCTTCATATTTCTGTCATAGATTGTGTTTGATCTCCACAGGTGGACCAAATTTTCAGCTTTCTTCTTTTTTATTTCAGTTTATTTTTTTTTTCTCGTTCTCACCAATTTCTTCTTCATTTTCCCCCGCCATATTCATCGTGTTTTTGTTTCCCTTTCTTCCTTATTTTAAGCTTTCATCTCATTGCTCGGATTTTTTTCCCCAGTCTTTATCTCGTACAGATTTCCTTTTGCTGGTTTCTGTTCTCTTCTTCGGACAGCAATTTTTTCAGACCCACTTCTTTCTCTCCTTTAGTTTCTTACTTTTTGGATTTACCTTTCTTACTTCGCCCCCTCTTTCTTCTTATTATTCCTTCTTTCTAATTATTACTTCTTCTTCCTCCTCTTCCACCTCATTATTCTTAACTGAATGTTAAAAGTTAAAAACGTTTTCTTTTCTCTTCTCTCTGCCTCGGTACAGTATTTTGTTCGAAGCTGAAAAAACTCACATCCCAGATTAAAATGTCTTCGATGTCAGATACTCTCATCGATACTATCACCTACAATTATAGGAACTGCCCCTAATGACCCTCATTATAGGAAATCCAGTGTGATCGTATGACATCATCTATAATGAAAATAATGTAACATTGAGACATTATGAAAACAATGATTACGGTTTATGTTTTTAAAGATGATTACGTTCATCGATATTTGCTACCACGTTATAAAAACGGCCCAATTTTCACTCTATAAAAATTGTAATATGATCATAAAATCTGGAATAATGAGGACACGGCTATTCTGACATTATGAACAAAATAAATTTTAGTGAATTTTCTTAATTTTTGCGTGAAATACCTCAACAAAATTCATCACCTTCATTTGCACAAATTATCTGTTTTTTACCGTTACCTATAAAATACAACAGAATATAGGATTTAGGCCAAAGGTCAAGCGCTGGGACCTATGGGGTCATTCAGCCCTGAAACGGAAATTCATAGTAAAAAGGTTTGAAAGGTGTAACAGGAGGAAAACCTCGCAGTTGCACTATGAATCAAGTGTTAGGAGTGGGTGGAAAGGAAGATGGAAGAAAGAGAATATGAACGGAGGTATAGTAAAAGGAATGTAAAGGTACAGTAAAAGGAATGAAAAGGGTTGCAGCTAGGGGCCGAAGGGACGCTGCAATGAACCATAAGTAATGCCTACAGTGCACCGCATGAGGTGCACTGACGGCACTATCCCCCTACGGAAGTTTTCTATAAAAGCGCAATATGCTCGTATGAAAAGGGAAATAATAAAGATACAGAATTACTGTAACAATACAAAAAAGTTTACAATGAACGATGTGTTTTTAGGATTTTCTTTGGCACTATGCTCACCATTTCATTACCGTCTGATTTACAGTTTCTGGTTCTTCCTTTATTTCTCTCTCTCTCTCTCTCTCTCTCTCTCTCTCTCTCTCTCTCTCTCTCTCTCTCTCTCAAGCGTAATTAAAGACGGTGTTGGAAGAAGGCTGTAATTAGCAAGTCATTAGGCAAGTCTTCTCTTTCAGCGGACCGTGTGTGACTTTCATCAGTGTCTCTCCTAACGCGAAATTTTCTTTGGAACGTCGCTTTTTCTTCAGCGGCCTATCTGCTGCCTCATCTATAGATTTTATTGTCGGTTTACGCTCGGAACGTTCCTTAATGGCTTTATCGTTTCTATTCTTCCTTTTATTTAGCGTATGTTTATCATGTACTAAAAGTATGTTTATCCTAGCAAAATATTAAAAATATAGAGAAATTTTTGTTGTGCGTTTCTCTCATTTCTTGGCGAGGAATTTGAAGAAAAGGCTAAAATTACAGTTTCAGATATTTTCCTTCCATTTTCTTTTTTCATTATTACTGTTTATATCACTTCTGGACTACATACATGTTGATTTTAGTGAAAGCTTAAAAATTAAGGAGTTGATGTTGTGTATTTCTCTCATTTAATGACATGGAAATAAAAACTAAATATAAAATGCAACTATTCATAACTGTTTAACTTTCTGAGTTTTTCTCTTTGTTCTGATGCTACGGGTTGCTAGAAGAAGCGTAACAAAATAAAACTACTTCTATGGAATTAACCATATGACTGGCAAGCAGCTGCACTGTGCAACCATGAATTAGGAAACCAGTTATTTTATTTTATTTTCTCTGTAAGAGGTTCCTGATCCAAATGCCTTATCTGAAATGGGTTTGTAGACAATACTAAGAATCATCAGAAGCTGTATAGGAACCGTGCACTATGCTTACTTCTGTTGAAGTGCCACAGGTTGAAGCGTCATTTAGTATCAAATCTCTCAAGAGTCAAGGTAAAATTTGTTTATGAATACTACGATCTAAATGGGGTAATATGATATACATCGCAACCCCACTACTCATATATACCTACACACACACACACACACACACTCACACACGAGAAGGATAAAAGTCTAAATGATGGTGAAAGATGGGTCTATTGCTCTAATAAATACATCTGAAAACGACAGGTGTATATATATACAGATAATGATCCTTCTCAAATGACCTCCTTTTTTGGGACCTGGTTCGTCTCCCGTGACCGGCAAACCACAAGTCTCTTCAATTTCTTGTGTTTGGATGTCACGGCTTCCAAGCATATCCAAAAAGCGCGAAGAATACTATTAGAATTACATATGTGTCTGGTAAAAAGTGACCAGTAGATTCTACATATATATTTCAGCCTAAAAAGCAATAAAAACGATTGCCTACGTGGCTACGATGGTGAGCATGGGTCTATTCCAGCTCTAATAAATATATCTGAAAACGACAGGTATATATATGTACGACAGGTATAGACTTTTATCCTTCTCGTGGTCAGGTCGGCAACGTGACCTCCTTGTGGTTAAGGTGACCCTGGTTCGTCTCCCGACCAGCAAACCACAAGTCTCTTCAATTTCTTGTGTTTGGATGTCACGGCTTCAGTTACAAGCATATCCAAAAAGCGCAAGAATTCCAAAGTTAAGAGGGCATTGTGGCTATTAGAATTACATATGTGTCTGGTAAAAGTGACAGTAGATTCTACATATATATATATATATATATATATATATATATATATATATATATGTATATATATATATGTATATATATATATATATATATATATATATATATATATATATATAAATGGATGTATGTATGTGTGTGCGTGTGTGTGTGTGTTCCACATATACTCTGAAAAGCATTGAGCAATTTCAACCAAACTTGGTAAACATGTGACTTATCATCTGGGAAAGAACGATGTGGGAGTAAGGCATCACTGGCACCAAAGGGGGTGTGGGAAGGGGGTGAAATGTAAAAATTACAGAAAATGACAGATATTAGTGTCTAATCCAAAGTTTTCGAGGTCGCTGAGATGAATAGTGACACTCCCAATGCCCTTTAAGTCCAAGTTCAGCCCCAATGCGAAGGGGGGGAAGGGGGTGACATGTAAAAATAACCGAAAACGACAGATATTAGTGTCTAACCCATAGTTTTCGAGATCACTGAGAATAATACTGACACTACCGATGCCCTTCAAGTCCAAGTTCAGCCCTGATAGGAAGTGGGGGTGAGAAACGGGTGGGAATTATTATTATAAATTATCATTATTATTAAAAATAGTTTTACCAGACCACTGAGCTGATTAACAGCTCTCATAGGGCTGGCCGGAAGGATTAAAATGAAATGGAGTACCAGGTCTAAGACGTAGGGTGAGCACTGGGACTAAATGATGAATGTGAAGAAAGAATCTTTAAAAATATGCAAAAAGGTATATGCTTCCACACGAGAACACATGCACACATTAAATACATTTACTCAAGTTTCCATCTGCACCACAAAAATAAAATAAACTGAGTAATGATAAAAATAAGAATAACTTAACATTTTTAAAATTCGGATTTTATATAATTATATATATATTTATATATATATATTATATATATATATATATATATATATAGTAGCAAGTAGGCTCTTGTGCTCTCATAATTACTTTCTATACTTTATCAGTTAATTGACACTTCCTCATGAATATTAAAATTGGGTCAGTTGAAAATGTTGCAGACTCTGATAAAATGTCGCCAATCGATCCATTTCCTAAAGTTGATAACCGATGTTGGTTATGTTTTGGACATTCACATAACACGTTTAACTGTTATTATCACTTTGCATTCTGAGCATTCGGGAGCTGATGCATGTGGGCTGCTCATTAAGTGTCCATGTGTCAGACGAGCATGACCTATTCGCAGACGTGTTGGAATTACTTCCAATGTCTCTCTCTTTGGTATGATGAACTCCATCTTTTAACTCCAGGTTTTATTTCCATCAACTTATTATTTTCAGGATCTTCATTTTATTTATTTTGCCTTTTGTTTAAAATGCCTACTTTTATGTGTGTCATATAATCGTTAACAGGGATATTTACATTCGATCTTCTCAAATGGCTGCTTCTTTAGCTGCTGTATCAGCCTCTTCTTTTCCATTTATCACTACATGGGCAGGGATCCAACATATTTCTATATTTTTCCCATTATTATATAACTTACGGAGAAATAACTTTATTTCTTGTACAATATTATTTTTTGGTTTATAACTCTGAATGGCTTCGATGGCGCTTCTAGTGTCACTAAAAACCACAAAATTATTACATGGTTGTATAAATTATGATTTACATAATTATCGTTTTTTATTCGGATTTTAATACCTGATATTTGCAGGTCAGTAATGTTTACAGGTACTTTGTTGTAAAATACTTTTTTTATGTACATATATATGGCTGTACCTAAATTTCCTTCTTCCTCTCGTGATGTTGATGCTAAGGTGTATTTACCTATTGCTGATACAGTTTTGTTGACATGTTGTAAACATAATACCATTGGTTCATACTCTTTTAATAACCGTTGTACTTTTCCTAGGTGTAATCTGGTCTGTAGACCATTTTCGTTCCATTGTATAATATTTTTATTATAGCGGTCGAGCTTTGCTTTCTACTTTTTTTTTTTTTTTTTTTTTATCAACTTGGAATTTTTCTAATAATTTACTCAAGACATTCACTTGTTTTTCTTTATAATATATTAAGTGCTCAATGCACATGCAACCTTATTCATGGGTGCTTAAATCAGTGGTTTATTTTTTTTCAATATTTCATAAAATTTCTTATAATGTTTGTTAAACCATCTTTTGTTATATTTTTGTTATTACTGCACAATGCAATGAAACAATCATTAATCATTACATCCACATGTGTTATCATGTATATTACTTTCTTTATTTGTTCTTGTTGTACCGATTATTGGTGATGGAGTAATCTCTTCTTTTTTGACATAGTCATTGTTATCTATGGTGTGGTTCTCTTCCACCTCTTCGGTATTTCGGTATAATCTTAGCTTGTTTTTGTTTTTGTTCTTTTTTCATATCTTTTGTCTTTGGTTTGACCGATGTTTTGGGTGGTGTTCTTTCCAAATGTCTCTTTTTGTCTTTAATTTCCAGCCCATCACGACCCTCCTCTGTTACTTCCGTAGTAGCATCCTCCTGTGTTTCTATTTGCGTTAATATTTCAAATGAATTTGATAAAATGTTATCCAAATCATTTTTACCTGTTTTTTTATTCTTTACCATTTTAGTTTTTTTCCTTGAGCATTAATGTCTTCTTGCGATTTACTTTTCTCTGCTCCGTTACTTCCATCTGTACACATTTTTGTTTCATTATTGGTTCCTGTTATTGAAGAATATGTATGTTTCTTAGATGGATCTTGAATTCCTCTCATTTTCAATTCCTACTTAGTCTCTTTTCTAGACATCCCTGTTCTTTCTTGTAACATTTTCAATTCTGTAATGAATACATATAGTACATGCATTCTTTGGACCTAGCATCATGATCTTGTCCACCATTTACACACTTTGACTCACTACATTTCCTTTGTGTGGCATGTTCGTCAGATCCACAATAAGCACACACAGGTTCATTCGACTGTTTTTCTTCACGTGTCCATATTTACTATAATTTTGACATTGTAGTGGCTTTGGAACATATAGGTCTCAGTTCTCTATTGTGGACCAAAATTTTTATTTTTTGAGGTAGAATTTGACCCTCAAATTTTATTTTTGCAATTCTTAATACTTTATTATTCTGTTTACTTGGTATTATATATACCTCACAATCTTGGACTTTGGTATATCTCATTTTAAGAGAGTCCAACAGCATGTCCTTATCAACCGGTTCGTCATTATTTTCAGGAAGTACAATAGTACCCTGAATGCTGTTCATAGTGTCATGCTTCTTTACTTTTACATTCAAATTGTCGATAATTTTTATGGATAAATAATCTTCAGATTGGTTTTTTGTTGTGGTTTCTATATGCCACGTCTTTATTTTAATTTGTCTGAACGACATTTCTGTCGTTGAGTGTCTTTTTAAAAAGAAGTTTTCCAACTTTAGGGTTGCAATTTGGTGTTCTGTTTCCATGGTTAGAAACCTCGACCAACTTCCACTCCCAAAGAGGGAGTCGAAGTGAGTCAAGGTTGGGTTAGGACGATATTTGCTTCTTTTGGATTTGTTTTGTACTGGAGCATAAGGTTTCAGTGTGATTACATTAGGATTCTTTTTTGACTTTCCTAAAGAAAGAAGAAAGGTTGTCAAGAGGAGGGTTCCAGTGGTTGTCAACTGTGCTGAGTCACTACCATCAAAGGGTCCAGGAGTACATGAATCTTTATTTTCACTTATCATAAAAATTTGAGAGGGAGAAAAAAAAACTTAACCTGTAAACCTTAAAAAGATATCATCAGCTTTTCATGGAGTTTTATTCTTCCACCAATGGCACAAGTGAGAACCGACTCCCAAATGTCCACGTCCCTACCCTGCTCCACGGGGGATGGCACAACACGATTAAAGTGGCCCAAGTGTAAGCCAAACCAGCTTGCTAGGACTGAGAGTATTACAAGAATACAATCATCCTCACCCTAATCATGTTATGGGCAAACTGGACAGAATGCCGTGAGTCCTATCCCCAGAACCGGAGCCCCCTGGAATCCATGGTCTGGCCCTAAAGAATAGTTCCACCTTTGAGCTATCAATCTGATAACTTTCAGGTCCAAACATTATCGGGCAGTTGATGGTCCTACCACGATTCTCACTATTTAGCTTCGGATATAAAGCCAACCCCAGCTATGAAATCTTTTCCTATTTATCAGGTCCAATCAATTTCAGCAAAAGTGGAAAATTCCACAAAATTAGTCCAAAGAAATATATAATAACATATGAGACCCTTGGACTCAAACCTGGGAACAAATTCCTGGGGTTCAAGAGTGCCCCCCCACCACGTCAAGGTGGTTCCATATCGAGGAGGAGCAGATGGGCAGGAGGTGACATGTAAAAATAACCGAAACAACAGATATTAGTGTTTATCCATAGTAATCGAAGTCCCTGAGAAGAGCAGTGACACTCTCGATGCCCTTTAAGTCCAAGTTCAGACCTGATAGGAAGGGGGGTGAGAAGGGGTGGGAAGATGTGACATGTAAAAATAACCAAAATGACAGATTCTGGTGTCTAATTCATAGTTTTCGAGGTCCCTGAGAAGAATACTGACACTTCCGATGCCCTTTAAATCCAAGTTCAGCCCCGATAGGGAGGGGAGTGAGAAGGAGTGGGAAGGGGGTGACATGTAAAAATAATAGAAAACTACAGATATTAGTATCTAATCCATAGTTTTCGAGGTCGCTGAGATAAATAGTGCCACTCCCGATGCCCTTCAAGTCCAAGTTCAGCCCTGATAGGAAGGCGGGGTGGGAAGGGGTGACATGTAAAAATAACCAAAAACGACAGATATTAGAGTCTAACCCATAGTTTTCGAGATCGCTGAGATGAATAGAGACACTCCCGATGCCCTTCAAGTCCAAGTTCAGCCCCGATAGGGATGGGTGGTGAGAAGTGGTGAAATATAAAATTTCAAAAATGTTGGGCAATGTAACTGAAGTAACTATCTTAACAGGAATGAGAGAGAGAGAGAGAGAGAGAGAGAGAGAGAGAGAGAGAGAGAGAGAGAGAGAGAGAGAGAGAGAGAGAGAGAGTTTATAGGTTGTCATTCAGATTTCCCGGGCAGCGCCGTGTTGGTCAGTTAGTGTGGATATAAATATACATATATATATATATATGTATATATATATATATTTAAATATATATATCTCAATTTATTTTCTGTATTAATATATATATCCCTGTATGTATTCTTGGGTATGTATATTTGTTTAAACATTAACCTCAATTTCATTTAATCTGTATTAATCTGCTCTCCCTGTTGGGGTTCTTGAACAGAGCCAATATATGTTTGAATGGAACCAAGTCAAGCAATTGCAAAAATATAGCTTTAAAAGACCAATAATACTCATAGCACTCCAAAGGTGTGGAACCTGTTTCAGTGATGGTATCCGGCAATTTATTTCTAGTAACCATACAACTATCTTAATCACTGTTATTTTAATTTTCAACTTACAAAACAACCAAGGAGAGGAGACTAAAATTACTGTATACTTTGAAAACTAAGGATGCGCCCACACCACACTAACACATATCAGAATCGCACGTAGGCGCCTTATTGCACTGACATCACAAACAGGTTGAATGCAAGTCAACAACGTATTAGCAGTCCTAAGGGTGTGTCCCCACCAAAGTAAACAATGTCATACACATAGATCAGTAATTAATTCATTACTGTGAATTTTCTGACGCCCCAACACATCAGTATCTTACTACAAAGACATCAGTTCTAACCAGTGCTTCTTCATACCATTATCCAGGATTGGCCGAAGGTTTGTCAATTTGTCGGCGTATCTTTTTGACATGTTGTACTATAGTGTGGACGTACCATTAATAGTGCATCATACGACTGTCCACTGCTTACCAATGCGTCTTTCTCCAATTACGGTCACTGACTTGTTTTCAACCTGTTTGTGACATAAATGTAAGCTACCATGTTTTACCCCGTAATAACGATGACTCCTCATTATTCCTTGAAGATCCACATTAAAACCGTTTCATGAGTCAGGCCGTGGTTGTATTTATTCTGGTGAAGGGACCGAGACTGGCAAGGCTGGAAAAACTAACCTTTGTTTATTAGTGGACCAAATTCCGTAAGTGAAAGCATACCTACTTTTAGAAAAGATGCAAGTTGATTATTTGATTGTTCATATTGCCTGGTGCTACACGACGATTAAAGGAGCTTCACCCATTGAGCGACAATTGTCACCGCTTCTCGAAAAGAGTTGATTGATTGACTAATAAGTTTACTTATGTAGCATTTCATCGCACAATGAACGAGGCAGAGCAACATAATCTACTTGATATATATAACTACAATGGAATTGCAAGATTACTTGAGTATTTCTTTCATAAAATACGGGATTGGTAGCTACACTAGTATTTTACCAGGAACAACTTCAGATGTGTCGACTTTCGGCCTGCCGATTTAAGGACCGTGAGAACCAAACGGGTAGCAACACCATCATTACAGTCTCAACGCCTACCAGTGAAACACTTCAGGGCTACCAGCATTAACATTAAAATTTTCAGGACTACCAACGCTGTAGGTGAGAATTTCGAAAGGAGCCAAGATTAGGATCACATCCGTCAAGGTTACTAAACCTGTCAAATGAAAACACCAAGAAAAGGGCTCCCAACATTATATAATTACAATCATCTTGGCTACCAATTCTAAAACTGAAACTCCAAGTTTACTAACATTAATTCAATAAGGCTCAGGAGTACCAAGTCACAAGAAACACATTTATGCGTTGACAATGCGACTTTGTCCTAGTTTTCGAAACATTTTCCGAACATATTTTGTCCCATTCACTCAGTGAAGGATGCGCCTCATTTAAGCCAACTTTATTATGAAATTTCTCTTAAATTCTCATTATATTTGACGTTCTAGAATTTGTGTACCTCCCTTTCATAGAGTGCAGTTTTCTTTCCTTCTAAAATGTTCATTAGCTTCAATTTATGTTCAGCGAATATCTTAATGACCCGATGGCTTTACTGATACATAGAGATCCATTAATTTCTCTCTCTCTCTCTCTCTCTCTCTCTCTCTCTCTCTCTCTCTCTTTAACCTTTTAACCTTTCTTCACAGCCTGGGTGCCTCTTATAATCATATCTAGCAATTCGTCGTTGCTAGACCAAACAGGTTTTCTGGCACTGAAATAAATTTCCTCTAATACTATCCTGCGGTTGTTCGCTTCTCTCTACCAACTTTCCTTTTCACTCGGATTAACGAACCACCATGGATAATAGTTCGTATTCTTGAAGTGAAGAAGAAAAAAAAAAGTATTTCGTCCGTTGTTTATTTGTTGTTATTATATTACAAATTTACCAATTCTCCCATTAATAATAACTGTAAATAAGATAAAACTGGTACCAAACCTATTGTCATTATCATTATCATTATGCAGAAAGAGTAATGACATAGAAGTGTGGAATGAGAGCGAAAGCGCAAAAGTTGAATTAGAAGAATAATTATTAAGTGATAGTAAGTTACACATGCTGCTCTGGGCCTATCTCTTTCATGTTAAGCCCCGGCCTACTTCGCTTGACGGCATGTTCCAATATAGCGGGCTTGGAGCCCTAAGCCCTAAGCTCTGGGCTCTAAGCCGCTTTGTTTAAGCTGTTGCGTCAATAGGCCGTGACAGCCGGTTGGGCTCCCAGGACTAACCTGTCAGGTGATGCAGCTATCCGTAAAGAGGAAAGGGGAAGGCATTAACGTGAAATCAGAAATTGAGGTTAGATGCTGGAATTTGTGCATTCTACTCATTTTGCACAGATTATAACGAAGTGCCGTGATACTGTGCTTCGCAGTACCAACACGCCTTCCTTTCTTAATACTGCAGAACTACAAAAAGGTCTTAGTTTTTATTATAAATTTATTAAACCGATTCCTGGCCTTTCACTGATGTCTTATATTTACTTTTATCTTGAATTGTGGAATGGCTTTAGCAGTAATGCTGAAGTCCTTCTTTCCCTGATATTGTGAACCTGTTATAAGGTGTTCCTGGTATTAATGAGGTACTTCATTTTCCCTACTGTCAAACTGTCCACCAGTCTCCCCGCCAGTGTTATTGATGCCCCTAAGCTGAACAGAAGTTGTAATGCTACTGTAAATCATCTTTCACCGTATCGTTAAACTTTTTACTTTCATCTTTTTTGCTCCGTTTGTACCTATTTACGTTTATTAAGTTTTGTTGATTTATTACTTTTGGTTTGGTTTTTTGTTCTCTCTCTTACTTTTTTCCCAAATGGCCGTTCTTTCAAACCAGGTCAAGCGAATGGAGGAGGAATGAAATGAAAAGTACCACTAATAATAATAATAAAGTATTTTCTTTGTGATTTTCCACAAGTTTCATCTTACGGTTAGGGCTATTGTTATTATTATTATTATTATTATTATTATTATTATTATTATTATTATTATTATTATTATTATTATTATTATTATTATTATTATATGAAACTAAGAGACTGCCCGCCCGTATGTGTATCCAGTATTAGGAACGGCCTGCTTCAGGAGCAAAAGCCCGTCCTGGGAGGATTAGCTTAGTCAACAACAACGGCAAAGGAAGTAAGAGCTTATTTATATGCGCATGTATATAGTATATCAGTAAGATACTGATGTTTATTACCGGTTGTTGGAAAAAAAATAGTTTTATAAAAGAGTGAACAACATTTTAGGAAGAAAATAGTTTTATAAGAGAACCTTACAGCCACTTTGAAACCGATTGTCATCAACACTCATAAAGGGAAAATACAAAATTCGGATAAAAAACCTGAAAAACACTTTACAAGACCGATTTGATAGAAAACTGGGCTCTGATTCGCACAGACAGTTCAATCTGTTAGACAATACCAAAGAACGTTGATTGGTTCCGTGGAGAGATTAATTAAGTCTGCATAAAATAAAGAGCACTAAGTGGCTCAGAAGATATGTTAACTATGCAAGTTTTGTCTAATTTAGTTGAGTTAAATAAGACCAACGTTGCATGCCTAGGTACCACCATTATAATAAAAATAACATTAGTTTCTTGAAAATTTAGATAATTTGAAAACAACTCTCGAAAATAATGTTTATTTAGATTTGTAAATAACTCTTTAAATCATATAAAAATCTATTTTAGAATTTTTTAAAAATTGGCACTTAAAAACTACTTGAAAGGAATTGAAAGTACCTTTCAGAATTTAAATTTCTGAAAAATGAAAAATTTTTTGAAGGCAAATTTCAAGAACTCTTTCTTGCGGAAATGACCCAAAGGCGGCAAGTGGGGCCAGTCCAAGTATACAATGCAGTCCGGCAACTGACCTTTTGGGCCTTAGTTACTGGAGGGCATTGGAAGAAGATGCAGCGATTACGAGATATTAACGAGTTAATCAAAGGAAAAGACGCCGAGTATGGAAAGACCAGCATATACCCAGAGTGACTGCTTTAAGACTGTTCATCGGAAAAAGAAGCTGTATATATTATATATGTGTGTATATATATAATAAATATATATATATATATATATATATATATATATATATATATATATATATATATATATATATATAAATAAATATATATCACACACGTGTCTTCCATATGTGTTATTGACCAAAAGTTTTCAAAACCAATGAAAATTTCTTTTCCATTCCCACTGTAAAGTTAGCCGCGCTCGCAATAAAGAGTTCCAAGGTGAACACAATTCCCTTCAAATATCAAAAATCAATTTTCTCGAAAACTTCTTCAGGCTAACAAAAGATTTACGTAAATGACCTACTTTTTGGTTTCTCAGACCGCATTGTGATCCATTGCCCCAAGGTACGTCGCAAGTTTCGAAGTTCTTATGTTTTGGTATGAGGTAGCTGGCCTTCCGTCTAAGTTTCGATAGAAAGTATGCCAATGTCTCCTCGTTTTCATTAAAGTAATGGCGATTAAAGCAAATATGCTATTGTCGGGCATTCGTTGGTTGAATTTCCTCAGTGAAATAATTAAACTAAATGATCTTTTATCAAAATGGAAAGAGGAAGACGACATACAACGGTAACTGACATAAAAATGAAATTAAAGGAAATTTCTGAATGAAAATTTGAATTAGGCTTTGCTCCGCTGACTGATTTTTTTGCTAACCTGATTTTTATTCGCTTTTTCCTCCTCATGTCTTCTCTTTATTTGCAGTGAACTCTTTTAGGGCGGTTTCATGAAAATTTACATTCTTATAGAGCTGTTTCACATGAATAATAATGATTAAAATAATAAAAATATTTTCGGAAAACAGATTTATTATTAATTCACAAGACTGCAGAAATTCAAATATACAATCATTTAACAAACATTTTGCATATTACTACATATATTTAAAATGTTTCTTGCTAACATAGGTAGAATTTGTTACTGGTGCAAAAGGCATGAGATTCTTGCTAATACTAGATATTCTCAGTAAGTACTAAAATAACTTGAAGTATATTTCTTCCTGTATGACTGCAAAAATATTAGCAGATTCTTCATGACGTGTGTATTTCTGGCAAATTACCACTAGCGATACATGAAGTGCCACCCACTCTTTCTTCAAGTCGAATTAGCATAATACTTTCTCCTTGCAAATTAATATTGAGAAATTGTTACAAACTAAACGACTCCGAGATTAAAATGGATTTTTTTTTTTTCATTATAAACGCCTACTTACCTCACAACCGCCCCCCGCCCCAACTCTCTCTCTCTCTCTCTCTCTCTCTCTCTCTCTCTCTCTCTCTCTCTCTCTCTCTCTCCAAGTTAAAGGAGAATATTACTTTTTCTTCGGAAATAAGTATAGTAAAATCGAAAATAAAACCAAAAGATTCAAAGATTACAACGAAATTTCCATTATAAAACCCATTTACAAATGTCCTCTCTCTCTCTCTCTCTCTCTGTCTCTCTGGACTACTACCTGCTTCTACAGTTCCTGCATTCTCCTAGCTCATTAATTTCGCATCTTTGAGGGAAAGTTGAGCATTGCCTTTATGGAAATGAGGAGCTCCCTTTCTCCGCAACTTTTGGATTTTCTACATAAGTTTTTGTTTGTCTGAGTTCACGCTCGCAAATAAATAAAACTGTTGAGAACAATGAACAAATATAATCATTTCATTCAGTCACTCACAAATCACCTTATCTTAATTACATGTCCTTGCTCGCAAACTTAAACTCTGATTGGGAGTATATACGCGTATGACAGTCCCCTACCCGGATAAAAGAGAGGAGAGCTGGGTGTAGTTTAATGTAAACATCCAGATATAAGAATACTGAAACTTGCAACAGGCCTCAACAGTCTGATGAGAGGGAACACGGGTCATAATAAGGCTCAAATAACAGCAGAGTAGGCAATGCGCTTTTCATTTTTTTTTTTTTTCGCACTAAGACTGTATCCTGATGAAGAGTAAGTGCAGGCTGAGGAGAAAAGATGCATACGTACAATAGCAGTAGCTCTCAGGTCTCATTGTAACTCGCCGTCTATTACACAGCACCAGACCATGATATTTTAACGTCACCGTTATGTTTTCTCCCATCCTCATCCTCATCCAGGATATTCTACCTACCTGCTGGCCGTCTCTTCACAGTACCGTCCATTACCGGTCAATGTGTTCCATTACCAGTCATTGCATTCTAACTACCTTTTGGTGTTCTTCCATCAATCGAACCTTCAATCATCAGCCTGGTGTTCGATCTATCCTTCCACCATACCCTCCATTCTTAGCCATAACTCCCTATCTACCTAATGGTCGTCTTCTATCAACCATAATTATCTTCCATCACCATCCGGGTATTCAATATACTGAATGCTCTTTTAGCTGCACCAAACCTTCCGTTGCCAGGAACGGTATTCTATCGGTCTCCCTTTCTTCACAACGCTGAGGAAAGAGAACCAGAATTCTGCACGGGAACCAAGCTGCTCACACCGTCATAGATGACGTGAATTACGAGCCACGGTCTATAAGCGAAAGGGTTTATAATGCGGCAGAATTCATTAGCATAATATCATAAAAGAAAAACATAAAGAGACGGCTTAAAAAATGGCGAATTGCGCAGATGAAAATCTTATTTAATAAGAAAGTCTGAGAGGAGAAAGAGCGCATGCGTGCAGCTCAGCCTTTATAATGAGGCAAAGTCTTGTTACGGCATCGCGTTGTAATTTTGGGTATTCGTTGTACGGATGAGAAATGGTCCGTTACGTATAATTGCTGTTTTTCATTCTTGCCATCAAAGGAATTACACACAACAAAGGAAAGGGAAAGTGGAAAATGATAAATTAGAAATATAATTATATACCAATATGCAAATGAGAAAGAGAGAAATGAATAATCAAAATATTCTTTGTGATTCGCTCACGCTTCACGTCAGTCACAAGGCATCACTGAAGATAAATTCAGCAATGAAAATATTATAACAACAAGCAAAAGCATACTAGCGCTCTGACAAAAAAAAAAAAAAAAAATAGCGCCATGAAGATAAAAATTTAGCAAAAAAATCAGGAGCAACAGAAATATGTGTATGCAATGGTCATCGGTAAGGGCAAGACAGTACCCTTTATAATGTTTTAGGCTTCAAAAAACAAGAAAAAGGAATACAAGGTACGAAGGAGAGGGAGAGACTTAACCACGAAAGGGGGGGACTCACCTGCGTCTCAAAAGTGTGAAGGCTGTTAGTTTTGTGTATAACGCCAAATTGTAGAAAGTTAATGTTATAATTTCGGAGAACAACCGTCTCCCTCTGCAGGCAGTTAATGAATGCTAACGCCAAAATGTAGAAAGTTAATGTTATAATTTCGGAGAACAACTGTCTCCCTCTGCATTCATTAACTGCCTGCAGAGGGAGACAGTTGTTTTCCGAAATTATAACATTAACTTTCTACATTTTGGCGTTTTTATGGGCTCCTTTTATTTGATGGAATTTTGTTTTAACAGTATATATATATATATATATATATATATATATATATATATATATATATATATATATATATGTATGTATGTGTGTGTGTGTGTGTGTGTGTGTGTAAAAATGTAACTATTAAAACTTATAAACTGACACAAAACTTTAAGAAGATATTTACGTCATGAAGAAATTCTTCAAGATCTGCTCAACACGCGAGCATGTCAACCGCAAATCAATTCGTTTCATTTACAACCAGAAAAGCGTCGGTGCAACCCCCGATGAAGGAGATTACTCAAAACACGAAAACCATCTTAATGGTGTCCATAGGTCAAAGAAAAGCCATTAAGACCATAATAAACTTCATACGTGTATGGTCATCATCATAAGCAGGTTCCTAAAGAGAATTTTTTGTTTTATACTTGTGGTGATTGCTTTTATTGGACGAAGAGCATTTGCAACAGACAAAAACGAGATTGGAAGTCAAAATGAACTTAGAATATTAATAAGTTATTTTCGATACAGTTGCTGCTCCCAGAAACATCGACTCCGCATAGGAGTGGGAAGATGCCAAGGAAGTAGAAGAGAGTACTGAACTTGGGTTAGTTTTGTGCCAAAATGCGAAGGTTAATAATGACCACAAACAGGCACGGCGACCGAAATTAACTAAAAAAAAAAATATATCAAAGATAAAAGCATTAAACTCGACCCAATAATTGAGTCAGGAGCCTTGTTGTTGATCCTTGCCAGTGGACGAAGACAATTCAAAAACATTAAAACTTTGAGTAGAGGAAGTTATTTTCTAGAGATATATTTAACATGACCCACTATTTAAATGATGACATTTACAACAGCCAACAATGAATCTACAGAGCAATTCTAATTTAAAACATGAAGAGACAGGCCTGGTAACAGATTTTGGCTTCAAAAATTTCACCGAAGAGATGGAAGGGATATGAACAAGCGGTAACTTCAAAAATTTTTATAAAAACTTATTTAAGGGATTGGGGAAGTAGAAGTAACCAGAGAGAGAGAGAGAGAGAGAGAGAGAGAGAGAGAGAGAGAGAGAGAGAGAGAGAGAGAGAGAGAGAGAGAAGGCTTAGCGTGGTCAAGAGAGGCAAGCAAACAAATATGAAAAATCAAATAGCAAAGAAAAAAAAGGAGCATACACTAATTTTAATTTTTTTTATGTTTGTAATCTCAAGTATCGTAAACAAAAAAAAAACTCGAATTTTCAAGAGTAACCCTACACATACCGTGAATTTATTTATTTTTTTATCCTTAATCAATTACGTTTCGACACGGAACTATAAAATAGTTACTCCGTGTGAGATATTTCTCGCTTTTATACTATGTTACTTTTACTGTAAGTAAAATTTGGCAGCATCTCCTTTTTTCAGTCGTAGGACTGTACATTTCGTTTTATCTTTTAGCTTGAACTAAGAGCAAATTCTCAGTATTTAGTTAGTTGTTCTTTGTATTTTTTTAATGGAAAATCTTAGCAAATATATACTTTGATATTAATTATCGTATACCGCTTTTTATGTGTAACCGTGTAAGCTCAGGGGTTGCGATGTATTTGAAACCAAAATTCTTGCGTCTGACTGAGCGGGTCTCTCTCTCTCTCTTTTTAGGCCAAAGGACCCTCCAGCAGCCTTTTAACAAGACATGTCGCAGAACACCTGACGTTTCATCAATATTAGGAGCCGTCATCAAGGCGGACTTCGTCGATTAATCCCCATCGTCCTTCTTCAATTAGAGTGATAAGCATGCTGAAAATAATTGTTCATGAAGAAACAAATAAAAAGGGAACAGTGAATCCAGTTAGGATTATAAGTAAAAAGGGGAGATGGGCTAAATATCAAATGAGCTAGAATGATTGTTGCAAGTCGATTTCCCTTGCAGAATACGAGTAAATACATACAATAATAATAAATCAAATGAGAAGGGAGTAAATTATAACTATGATTCCAAGAAGTATTTTCCAATGAGAATACGAACAAAGATATAAAATAACAACAACTGGAGCAGAAGTGAAATAATTCAGAATTATAATTCCAGTCGCTTTCCTAATCGGGATACGATTAACTATATAGTGACCATAACTCACATAAAAACAGATATAAGTTAACTTGCATTCCATGAAAGGACAATAACTGGGATTAATGACATTTAAGTCACTTAAATCTAAATATGAATCAGACTACAGGTCACTTTTACCAGAATTTAGAAGTTAAGAGGGCATTGTGGCTATTAGAATTACACATATATATATATATATATATATATATATATATATATATATATATATATATATAATAATAATAATAATAATAATAATAATAATACAGCATAAACAGAATTAACAAAGTGTTGAATACTTAAATTCCGGAAAATAAAGAAAAAAATTAAAGTCACACAAATGGGCAATAATCCAATCAAAACAAAATGAACTGAGTATTCGAATGTGCTCATGGTTAGAAAAAAAAATAGTATTATATAACTAATATCAAAGAATAAATATATACAGTAAATACTGAGGTAATAATTGCAAGCCTCTTTATCATTGAAATATGAAAAACTAAAATCTTACCAAAAGAGAATCGGCCATGGGTTCAGTTTTGGTGGTGGCGGATAAAAGAATGATTTAATAATTACAAAATAAATAAAACATGATAAACAAGAATAGCACAACAAAACCATTACATTTTCCGGTAGGAATGATAGGAAAATGCATAGGCAATGACGACAACCTCTCGATTTTGGATATATAAGGAAATGGAACAATAACAGTTAACAAAATGAATAGAAGAAAAACTCAGGGTTAAAATAAGACTTTTGTAGTGTGTAAATTTTGGTATGAAGTTAAATACACCTAAAGTTCCTAAGCTTTGCGAGGACTATTATCTTCAGCATCAGATCGAATAACACTTTCTCAAAATTTCTACAAATACAGATTATTTACGTCAGGTTTCTGCTTGATCGCTTGCTTTTGGTACCTACTGAGGAAAGATTTCTCCCCGTTCCAACATAAATACCAATATCGAGTAAAAAGTCACTTTTTTAGTAACCGGAGTACATCACTTAGGGAGCAATAAGGCACTTTCCACCTTTCAATGTAAATTAAAGTAAATACTGAAAATATGAAAAAAAAAAATTACTTTTGGAAATTCACAATAAGTAGCATGAGAGTGATAAGACCCTTGTCAAAAACTTACAAAGTACATGAAATAATTTTATAAAGTTTTTGGAAAATCTAGAAAACATGAAATATCTGACTTGGGAATAGGAAATAAGAGAGAAAAAGCTATCAGTTTTCTTGTGAGGTAGCAAGTTGAAGAACTCTGAACTCGTAGCCTTTAAGAAGGATAACAGCAGCGCATCCCCTCCCCCAAAAAAAAAAAATAGCAGGAAAAACAAATATACAGTATATGAAAAATAGGGAAATCAAGGAGACTAAAGTGACAAAATAGGTATGGCAAGAAACTGGCTGCATAAAAATAAAGAATAAGAAAGAAAATACTTGTTTTTGGCTATTAATAGTCAGCAAGATTAATCTGGCAAGTTTACTGTGATGAGTTCAACTGAGAACTGGAACTAAAATCTGGACAAAACTTTATTCGCTTTCATGAAAGCTTTAATTGACTGCTTACAAGCTTCAAGCCCCGCCGACACATCTATCACATTCCTCATTCATACGATTTGCTCCTCATTGGTGGAGGAGAAGATTCCCTCTTCAATATGGCGACGAATCAAGCTGCGGTAAATGAATCTATGTCAATCATTCACATTTTTTAATTCGTCTTCTTCTTTAAGGCAGCGAGACTTTTCCTTACTTCAATATGGCGGTGCATGAAGACAGCCTTACAAAAACATGAGATAACAGGGCAGTGACCAAAGAAGTATATAGCACAAAAACGCACAAACAGACACACACACATATATAAATAAATAAATATATATATGTATTATATATATATATATATATATATATATATATATATATGTGTGTGTGTGTGTGTGTGTGTGTGTGTGTGTATGTATGTATGTATAGTCACCCCTTTGGAGGGGAGGACGCCAAGAGTCTTTAGGGATGAAGTTGCTAGTTGCCGGACCCATGCGTTTTTCCTTGACCTCAGGGCCGTTTTTACAACTTGGAGCAGTCCATGGACCAAGTCAACACAAACCGAGAGATGCACCACTCTTCCACGGTGCCAATGTTGGCAAATTCCACTTTCCAGAGGTGCGCTGTGGGGTAACCAAATCTCTCCGTCTACAACTCTAGAAAGTGTCTACCTTCTGGTGCTTAGCATTTTGGATGGGGCTAATAGCTCATCCCCTCAATCACCAAGGTTTAAACCCACCGAAGTCGACTGTTTACCATGTGTTTAATTCCCGCCTTGGGTCAAATGACACACTAAGGATTTTTTTTTTCAAATTACTGTTAGAGACTGTTCCGCTCAAGCAGGAATCGAATTCAGTAATATAATAATATATATATTTATACAATATATGTGTGTGTGTGTGTCAGTGCGTGTAGGGCACCAGCAGGCAAACGCATTGGATAAAGGTGTCCCTAGTATGGAGATCCAAGAAAGGATGAGTCCCTCAGCTGATGAGAGAAAAAGTGAAACTGAAGACAACAAAAGCACCACTTACATGGTTTTTTGCTAAAAGGGTTAATGTAATGGTGGGTATTCACATATTTGTCACCATACAAATATCTAATATTTATAACAGAAAAAATTTGCAAGATGCAATAAGTACGGTCAAGGGGAAAAAATACCGAAGTCAACATTAGATGATGAAAAGAAAAGGTCTCAAAAACGAGAGTGAGAATAACACAGAATACTTAAAAGACAAGAATCGCTAGTGATACTGTCTGGTAAGAGATGGAAAATTCTCTAGATTAAGTATATCTTAGTTTAACCAGACCACTGAGCTGATTAACAGCCCTCCTAGGGCTGGCCCGAAGGATTAGATGTATTATACGTGGCTAAGAACCAACTGGGTTACCTAGCAACGGGACCTACAGCTTAATGTGGAATCCGAACCACATTATGACGAGAAATGAGTTTCTATCACCAGAAATAAATTCCTCTAATTCTTCATTGGCCGGTCGGAGAGTCGAACGCCGGGTGAACAGCATGCTAGCCAAGAGCTCTACCCACCCCTCCAATGAAGAACACGAAAATTTTCATCCATTTGAACTGAGATTCCAACGTTGCAACACTTTTTTTTTTTTTTTTTTTAGAAAATTCTCTAAAAAGGTTGCAACGTTGGAATCTCAAGTCAAATGGATGAAACATTAGGTCATCAATACTTATCACAAATGAGAAGGAACATGAGGAAACGTAAGGTCAAGGTATATTTACGCAGTAAGCATTGATATGTCTATCCCATGATACGTACTTTTAATTATCAAGACTGTGGACATCAAGCAAGGAAAATGTACATTATTATTATTATTATTATTATTATTATTATTATTATTATTATTATTATTATTATCAAAATAGTTTCACCAGACCAGTGAGCTGATTAACGGCTCTCATAGGGCTGGCCCGAAGGATTAAAATGAAATGGAGTACCAGGTCTAGGCCATAGAACAAGCACTGGAACTAAATACTAAATGAAAAGTGAAGTTTTAAAAATAAATATGCAAAAAGGCATATACTTCTAAACTAGAATACACGCACACATTAAATGCATGTACTCACGTTTCCATTTGCACAATAAAAAAAACTAAGTAATGATAAAATCAAAATAAGTTGAGATTTTTAAAATTTGGATTTTTTTGTTTATTAAATGCCCCGTGGCCTTTTCTATTTTCATAAATTATTTTTATATTTTATCAACTAATTTACAGTTCCACATGAATATTAAAAAAAATGTACAGATGAACTTTTATGTTCAAAGTGTGAGTTAGAAACCTACAGTAGATGGAAAGGCGTCAATTCAAGGGAGCAAAATGTGTACCTCGTCAACGATCACCTATCAGTATTGAGGGATGACGGCTGAAGAGCAAAGAAGCAAGAATAAAGAAATAGAAGTGGCCTTGGAGGCAAATGGAAGCGCTGCCTCTCGAGTATTCAGTCCTCTGGAGGTTTTAATGATGATCTTGAAGAGGAAGTGGTGTTTTCACTTCAATTCTGTTGATGACTACTTCTCAGTGATGACTCAATGTTTCACCATAAACTACACCATAGTATTGGAGTAATATAATTAAGTGATAACATATTTTCAAAATATTAGGTGACGACAGGTTTTCAAAATTTTAGGTGATAACAGATTTTCATAATTCTAAGTGGTTTTCATTAGCCGTGTTCGGTAGCCTTTTTCTTGGCCCAGAGTATTTTTGTGCTTTAAAAGATCGGTTTTTAAATTCTACACGAGATTTTCGGTTGACTGAGGTATTACTCTCCTGTTACCATCAATTAAAAAGATTTTTTTAAATAAACCGGGCGTATTTGATGATATGAGAGAAATTACTGAGGATATATAAGTAAATCCATAGTTAGCGAGGTTGCCTTTATTGAAAAAATAGTTTATGATAATTTTTGTCAAAATATGGATATAATTCTGTAACCGAATGATAATTACGGAATGAATGGTGACACCAACAGAGAAGACGACGATCGTGAAATATAGCAAGTGAAAGCGAGTAATGACGTTCTGATAAGGAAGCACAAATTTGGCACTATCTTCCGACTAGGCCATAATAACTACAATAATAACTACAATATTCCTACATATACTTTTTTTTCCTTATGTTGTATAAAGCAAGTTGTTGAGCTTCTCTAGTTTTCAACAAGGAAATATATTTCTATCCGTGAACATAAGCCACATCTAGAGTTTCTAAATCCAGGTCTCATTCAGGAATGTGATTTAAAATCCCTTTCAAATTCATATTGGAATAGGAAACATAACTGCGTTGCAGAACACGTTTATTTTATTAAAATTATTTACAAAAGAAAAATTTAAATCATAAAAATTTACCGTTTCCAATTGCCTGTTTATTGCCACTTTATATCAATTAATTACTTTTACAAATTTCATAAACTGGATTCTTGTACAACTTTTGTCATCTGCAGTTTTTCGTTTTAATTCATGTTCTGAATGATTTGGAACAGGAACGATTTCATCAAACATGGTAATAATTACAGTAATTTATATCATACTTGTTGTTTAAGTTAAGAAGTTCAGTAAAACGTAAAACAAGGCATCAATTGTAATCTTATTATGGATGTAATACAATGAACAAGTTAAATTTAATCCTTAGGCTAAATTAACATAATTAGATGGCAAAACATAGGGTTTGTGAGATAAGTTACCTTCCTCAAGAACATGACTCAAGTTTGAACTCAGCGTGATATACAGAACACCTTATTGCAGACCGGACCCTTCGGCTTTTTTGTATGTATACGTTCATCCGGATACTTCTTTGTGGACCCATACGACACACACACACACACACACACACACACACACACACACACACACACATATATATATATATATATATATATATATATATATATATATATATATATATATATATATATATATATATATATATGTGTGTGTGTATATACTGTATATATCCGAATGAAATAAATACAAATAGCCCAGGAGACGGCATTCATACTTTGTATTTCTAATACAACGAAAGTACTGTAAGATTACTGAGGCATTTTGTATTCTGTAATTTATCACGACCAGCGTGCTGTAATTTATGAAGGAATCGTAAAGAAATATTGAGATTGATCGCACGAAATAAGCATGTTATGGGTAAGTTATTGAAGTGGGTCTTGAGTTTTGTAGCGGTTTCATGACTGTAAGCTCTCTTTTTACGTGCTTTTAGTATATTTTATTCTGTAACATTAATTTTTATTGTTATAAGGCTCCAGTTACATCAGTCAAGAATAGTTATGGTCAAATAAAAACCTATATTCTGTGCACGAAATTTGCACATTGCCAGTAAAAAAAATTGCCGGAAGTGTATCGTGAACAAATATCTACCTGAATTTTTTTTTTTTTTTTTCGGTATCCACATTTCTAATCACTTCTGTGTTATTTCTTAATATAATTTTTCCTTTTTATCGCTTACTGACCTCATGCGAGTTCCAAAAAAGTACTAATCATGAACTTATTATAAACACTTTGCCTGAGCCCCATACATCGCATTTTTTTTTATCATACAAGTATCATAATTAGTCTCTACAGTACGTTTTGTGGATCTATGGAAGAGGTGCTTTCAGGCGTTTGAACTTACGTTTGGTCTGACATTAATATCAATATTTTGCCCTTACTGCTCCCAAACCCCCTTCTCTCTCTCTCTCTCTCTCTCTCTCTCTCTCTCTCTCTCTCTCTCTCTCTCTCTCTCTCTCATATACAAGGCATGAAAATACAATTTGAAGGTTTTCGATATTAAAAGTGTTTGTATAATACTCCTTTCAATCTCTCTTACTCCCTTTCTTTGTATGTAAGGTCAGGCCCAGTGCAAACAATGTTATACGATATCCTGGAGGAGCATCAAAATTCAAATTATAGCGGTGGATAATTTACTGTGATGAATGCACATAATTTTGTTCCTTTTTTTCTCTCTCTGTTCCAACTGCCTAGTATCGGACAGAACATAAAATATATCTTGCCAAAATTTTCATTATTTTATGTTTGCTGGTGTTCTGTATTCGCCTGCAATTGATCGAAGCACGGAACAGAATTAAAAATAAAAAAGAATTTAAAATAAATACCTTCTTTAATCAATCAGAAAAAAATGTGATTTGCAACAGTCGTAAATGGAGTCGTTTGGCGCTAGGGTCAACAAAGTGGCCCAAGAAAGAAAAAAGCGAAGAACAGTGTTTACTGAAATATAAAAGAAAATGACAAGTTCACTCCATCTATTTCAAATACAATTTCGCCCAAGTGAATCTGAAATGTAAAGGCACTTTCTTTAATAGGTCAACAAGAAACGAATATGTAATTAATAATCAGTTTCATCAAATAACCAAATGAAACCAAATGTCACCAGAGCTCAACTGAATCTTTTCTGACGAAAAGATACTAACATTCGACACCTACCTTGATAAAAAGGTCACGGTTTCGGGAAAACAATCACTAACTCCAAGGCACGCCCCCGCTGGGTTTCATCAAATTCAGAGAAATACAAAATTTTGACCTTTGAATTGACCTGATACCCACGGAAAAGGTTTAGGTTGAGGTAAATAATCCATCACAAGGTGCCTACTAATAAATTTTCACAAAAACACAACAAAAACAAAAAAGGATAAAAATGAAGGGTTGAAAAATCGACCTTTGACTTTTAAAATGACCGTAAAGAGTTCAACAGAAATAAAAAAAATGGGGAAAAATAATCACCAACCTCCATGATACCGGAGGGAGACCGGTCGTTTTCCTGGGTCAGTAAGATGTTGCCACTTCTTCTTCGTCCTCCAAATCCTACCCCTACCAAGAGAAGCTCTTTCCTTTGGGAATACTGCACTCAAATCTATTCTTACAAAGACCTTTCAAATCCGGGGTCAGCCTTCTGACTTTGCGTTTTCATATTTTTTATGCCTATCACTGTGCACGTGATCGCTCATAATTAATGCCGTTTTGTTCAGGTCGCTATGTAATTTCTTATGAAATTCAGTGTGTGAAAGCACTTAAAATAATGGGCACACTATCAGACCTATAATATTTAAATTAGATGTGTCTTTTATTCTTGATGCTAACTTATTTTCATGGTGTTACTATGAAAACGTCTTTTTTAATGTTATCTATTTGCATTTTTCTTATGATTTCCCGTTTGCTATGTTTAAACCCAATTTTTCTTTCAAAACTTAGTGAAAGGATTCTTTGCTTCGACCAGACAGGGGATTAACGATGAATCACCCGGGTCGACTGCATAGGGTGGGCCATGAGCCACGGTTTGTAGGTTGTAAACCAAGGACAGTCTAGAACTTGTACACAAAATGCTCCTCGCTTCCACGAATGTGTGAGGGCTGGAATTCAAGATACATTGATAAAGAACTTTTTATAGCCTTGCCGAATAATTGTGCAGTGTATGGTTGTTCGAACACCAAGTTCAAGTCATTCCTGAGCATGCAGTTGTCTGTTCTGTTCATTTCAAACCCTGAGATTATATAGATGAAATGAAGTTACGGCTGCTGAACATTGAAAGCCCTAACAACAAGCGGTTATTAAAAGAAGACGCTGTGCTGTCTCTCACTTTGGCAAATGGTGAGTTTAAACTCCCTTGTTGCCTGTGTACATGAATAAAAAATTAATACGTCTACAGTGAATATATTATTATTATTATTATTATTATTATTATTAAAGTAGTTTAACCAGACCACTGAGCTGACTTTCAGCTCTCATAGGGCTAGCCTGAAGGACTAGATTAAAATACTAGGTCCAGGCCTGAGGCCAAGCGCTAGGACCCAATAGATCATTCGGTACAATGATGAATGAATTAAAATGAAATTAAAAACTGCATATAGGCACATCCTCTCATACTGAAACACATACATACAATAAGTACATTTACTCAGACTTCCTTACATACATACTAAAAAGGTATATTAAAATTCAGAATATAAATTAAGCAACATTTTAAAATTTTGCCCTTTTTTTTCAAATTCAACAAATTTTAAAAGGGTTTTCGTGCTTTTATTATTTACTCATTTTTATATTTTATTAATTATATTACAGTTCCTCAAGAACATCAAAATTGGAACGATTGAAAATGTAAAAGATTCTGACAAAATTTCTTTCATTGATCTATTTCCGAAAGTTCTCATTCGTTGTTGGTCATACTTTGGACACTCACATAACACATGTCTAACTGTTATATTACCCTGCACTTTGAGCACTCGGGAGCCTGGCCAAGTGGGCTGCTCAGTAAGTGCCCATGTGTCAAACGAGTATGGCCTATTCTGAGACGTGTTAAAATTACTTGTGCGTGTCTTTCTCTCTGATATGATGAACTCCATTTTTTAACATTAGGTTTTACTTCTTTCAATTTATTACTTTCAGGATCTTCATCCCATATATATTGCCATTTATTTATGATACCCATTTTTATGTGTGTTATATAGGCTAATCAGTAACAGGGATATTCACATTTGATCTTGTCATGTGAGTTGCCGCTTTGTCTGCATCTTCATTTCCTACATGGGCAGGGATCCAACATATTTCTACAATTTTTCCATTATTATATAATTTATAGAGATATAATTTAATTTGTTGTACTATATCATTTTTTGATTTGTAACTTTGAATAGCTGCTATAGCGCTTCTTGAGTCACTAAAAATCACAAAATTATTTAATGATGATTTTTAATTATTTTTATAGCTGATGCAGTTCCATACAATTCTGCTGTAAATACGGAAGCATTATTAGGAAGAGAGAACTGATAAGTTTTGTCTTGAGACACTGCAGCATATCCCACTCCGTGCTCTGATTTAGATCCATCTGTATATATTGCACAATGTGGACCTTTTCGATTTATATGCTCTATTGTAGGCTGTCTATGGTGTTCTGGTGTACTGTATATGATTTACTTTTTGATAAATACTTGAGGTGTGTGCAAATTCTCATTTTATTCGTTTTCCAGGGAGGAGGTGATTTTACTATTAAAGGCACTTGCATATTTATATTCAGCGACTCAAACAATCTTCTAGCTCTAACTGGGAAAGGAGGTGGATGGTTATTTATAAATACATCTCTTAATTCAAATAATTTTTTGGTTGGAGAATCACTAGTTTGAATTCTTAAAGCACTTTTCATTGTTACTAGCTCTCTATGGAGAGACAAAGGCAGTTCACCACATTCAGCTTGTAACGATGATTTTGGTGATGATCTAAAGGCTCCTGAGCATATTCTAAGGCCTTCATTGTGAACAGGATCTAACATTTTCAGCACTGCGTCAGATGCTGAGCCATATACTTCGCTTCCATTATCAGTGATGGACAGAACTGTTGGTTTATACAGTACAGTAAGGGTATGTCTATCAGCTCCCCAAGCAGTGCTCGATAGTTTTCTAATAAGATTTAATGCTCTTTTACTTTTAGATTTTACATATGTAATGTGGGCTCCCAAGTTCAAGTGAATATCAAATACTAATCCCAAAAATTTTGCTGCTTGGCCAATTGGTATACTATGGTTTCTGATGTTTAAATCTATTTCTTCACCTTTTTTCCACTTTTTATTTTTATAAAACATGATTGTTTGAGTTTTATCTATGGAAAATTTAAAAAATCATCCAGATGAGTTACCCATTCATCTATTTTTACTATATCTTTTATTAATGATGTGCCACTAATGACGCTTCTGCATGTTTTATGTTCTAGGATGCTGAATAACATATGGCTGTAAAAACCTCCATAAATACAGGTTACTTTTTAAGATAATAGGTATATTTTTTTCAATGTCAAAATCATTAATTGTTTTCGTTCAAAACCTAAAGTAGACAGTGTGCCACTAATCGAATGACGCTCTGTTACCTGTGGAACACCATTTTCATGTGGGAGTTAATGTTTTTAGACAGATCATCACCAGTTTACTCTTCCTGAAAATTGCGATCTGTCAAAAAGTTCTGTATAAACCTAGATAAATGTCCACCGATGTTGTTGTTTTGTTCATCTGGAAATTTTTAAGATAGAATACCTAATGTAGTATCGTATGCTTTTTCAATGTCAAAAAGACAGCTACAGTAATTTATTGCTACTGAATATAACTCTATATATTAAATTTTATATATATATATATATATTTATTGCTATATATATATATATATATATATATATATATATATATATATTATATATATATATATATATATATATATATATATTATACATGTTTGTATGTGCATTGTGTATAGATACTCACAAAATCTATTATTTTTTTTTTCTCAGTTAAATAGCTCATAGATGTATTCAATGCAATAAATGGAAAGACACCCGTAGTGGGAAAATGTTAAGAAAAAAAAAAAAAAAACACACACACACACACACACACGTACCTTGTCATCTGGACAGTCGGGAGTTTGTGTACCAGCTGAGCTAAAAGATTTTTTGCAAAAATATCAGTATACTGTATTTTAAATTTGGCACCTTAACAGCGTGCTAAAAATTTCAAAAAAATTTCAAGAAAACTGAAACTTCAAGAAGTAAACTGAGGAAATTAATAAAGTTAAACATTTAGCTCTATTGCACATAAATACAGGTTACATGAGGACAAATTTCTTTTCTTTGAGGTATTCTGGGTAATCTTCGTTCCAGTTTACGTCATTTTTGTCTAAGATGTTGTTTAAAACAATACAAAATAGATGTTAATTACTTGAAGTTCTTACCCTCGTCTATCAATAAAAAAATTAACTTACAATTTTGACATATGAGGCTACATTTTTTAACAAAAAACGACGCTGTTAAATAATGAAGTTACTGGTACTACCATTAAAATAAAATTAATACAAAACTGAAACTATTAAAGCAAAGGCGAGGAAGACACCCAACCGTTCTGTTGCATCGCTGAGCCAGTACCCACATTGTAGGTCCCGTCAGCGACGAGCTCGGTGGTGTCTTTGTCTGGCCGACCTGTGTTAGTGGGTCCTGGTCTTTCCATACCGTCCTGTCACAATGGCAGCTTATGCGCGATGTTTCTTTAAGAAGACAGTTGGTTTAAGATTAAGCAAGTAAAATGACGTTCTAAAAGCCTTATGATGACCATGTGTCGCGGAAACTTAGATTTGGCAGAGCAGGTCAGAAATTATGTCACATCTCTTTCTTGTTTTATACAAACAATTGGGTTCCAGTGAAACTATCTAAAGTCGTGTGAGTTTTTAATGTCCATTTTAAACTCATGACTATACTCTTGAAAAATTCTCACTTATGTAGGACCTGGTAAGCCCATACTTTTAGCATAACAATGAGAAGTTTGTCACTACGGGAATTCCTTATTCGCCGCACCATAGACTATAAATCCTATACTTTCCATAACTACAATGAAATCTTTTCAAGAGTAAGAATTTCCATTCTAAACACAGGAGTTTCATACTGCTTTTCAGACTCTTTTGCCTCAGTAGTGCGTAGAACTGTTTTGAAAAAGCGTTTATCGGACCATTATCCCTTTTTTCATTGATGAAGTATGTGTAAATGTTGTATACCATTTTCAATGTCGAGGTGGATCAAGCGGTGATCCTGTAAAGATGTCAGCTTAAAAGACTAATCCTCACTATCTTCGGGTTTATGCAGCTTAACCGCCTCAGAAAAAGTCCTGCCTCAATTTGATGTTTCGAAAAATTGGAAGAGTTAGTCAAAATACATGGAACGTTTTTAAATTTATAATATTTTATTTTTAAAGGACATTAATAAAAATGTTTTATAAACAAAATAAATTTCAGCGAGAGAATATATATTCCAGGAACTGCAAATAACTTTATTTAACTTGTCATAAAAATGAATATCTGATAGTGGATGATGATACGTATGGCAAAAGCGCATTAACCCAAAACAACCGTCAAGATTCCTTCTGAATTTGTCGTACCAGTTTTATCAAGATAAAAATAAAAATTATTTGGCCTCCAAATTGGGCACTACCCTTCAGAATAGATCAAGGTCAAAACATTAGATATAATCCCCGCCATCCCTCTGAGCACTCGACTATCAAGTGTCGTCCACATCGGAGAAAAGTGATATAAAGACCGTTGCAATGATTCGTGACCTTGAAATACATATCGAGGTAAAAATATCTAAAACAACCCACTGCACTGAATTCTGAATAACTGAGGATTCTCTTAAACGCGCTGCTTACATCTCAACATTAAAAGTGTTCTGTGGCCTTGAATTTTCAAATTGGTAAAGATAAGACAAAAGATACTTGAGGATGATCATCAAACTCAAATAAAACAAGTAAAATATGCTCCGAAGTTTCTTTGGCGCAATCGAGTTTTCTGTACATCGTATGATCAAGGCCACCGAAAACAGACGTATCTTTCGGTGGTCTCATTATAATGCTTTATGAGCCGTGGTCCATGAAACTTTAACCACGGCCCCGTGGTGGCATATCCTATATCGTTGCCAGAAGCACGATTGTGGCTAACTTTAACCTTAAATAAAATAAAAACGAATGAGGCTAGAGGGCTGCAATTTGGTATGTTAGATGATTGGAGGGTGGATGATCTCCATACCAATTTGCAGCCCTCTAGCCTCAGTAGTTTTGAAGATCTGAGGGCGGACAGAAAAAAGTGCGGACGGACAGACAAAGCCGGCACAATAGTTTTCTTTTCAGAAAACTAAAAAAGACTAAGGAGAAGAAGAAGAATAATAACAACATAAAACAATACCTTAATATACAACTAACCACTCCCTTAATACATGCATATGTTACAGATTCCTAGAGCAAGTCAATCCATCCTCATTAGCATCCACAACTTATTGAATTTAAACATAAACTAATTTCCTCATACGATTAAGAACTAATAAAATAATGAATTCCTTTAGATATTCAACCTGTCTCCATAAATACCACTCAATGAATTCAAAACAATTAAGAATAAATGAAGTTTTTGTTACTTAATAAATTACCTAATTTTAATCAATAAAAACGGAGAAATATAAACTG
Organism: Macrobrachium rosenbergii; assembly: GCF_040412425.1. Taxonomy (NCBI): domain Eukaryota; kingdom Metazoa; phylum Arthropoda; class Malacostraca; order Decapoda; family Palaemonidae; genus Macrobrachium; species Macrobrachium rosenbergii. The sequence goes on along the minus strand of NC_089777.1, from coordinate 42,136,626 downwards.
ACACTGATTCAATCACTACTCATAAACATCAATCGACGAATTCATCTGCTGCTTATCAGCGGGTATCAGATGTCCTGCTGCTTAAGCAAGCCCTTTATCTACCTGCGTTTGTCTTTGGGATTGCCACAATTACAGTCCGGAGTTAAACACCTGTCATTAGAGGAGCGGAGGGCCATGGATCATGTACCTGGTACCTGGAGGCGCAGATGAGTGTTGATTGGTTTGTTGGATTGGTTTGCTTCACTGGGTAAGCACTCAGTCTACTGTATATGTGAGAAAGAGAGAGAGACAGATTTTGGCCACTGAGTATTTTGGATGTGCATTTTGATTGGTGTAGAAGACGAACGAGCACTTAGAATAGGACAGAAAGAAACTGACTGAAGAAGATGAGAACGAAAGAGTTAATAAGTATGAAAAGAAAAAGAAAAAGAAAGGAAGAACGGCGTAAGAGGAAGAACCAAGAAAATTAACTGACTAAAAGAAAGATAAGAAGCAGTAGCAGAAATAATGATAAATAAAATAAACATGAAAAAGAAAAAAATATAAAAAGAAGAGGGAGGAGGAGGACACATAATGAAATAATAAACAAGTATCATGTGATAGAAAAAAAAAAAAATAAGAGGAAAATAAAAAAGACTGTGATACCGTTCTGACTACTTTAAAAAATAATAAAACAAAATGCTCAAGCTATATTCTGTTCAGGATTTTAACGAATAAGAGAAAACACTCGAGCCTTTATTCTGTGGAAATCGTCAGCTCTCTTCCCCTCTAAAGGTAAACTTTGGAACCTTCTCCCTTCCTCTCTTTTCCCAATTCATATACCTCCTACTTTGGGGAACGGACCATGTTTTCTCTTCCTCCAAGATGCCACTGGCCTTGAAGGGGATGAGGTTTTAGGTTGGCTAAAACATCGGCCTTTCCCTTACAAAAAATATCGTGGTTTATGGTAATTGTAACATTATTATTATTATTATTATTATTATTATTATTATTATTATTATTATTATTATTATTATTATTTAACATAAAAAGTGCCATTAGAAAGTACTTTCCATTTGTAGAAGAAAAGACCGAATAGGGACGAATGGTATATTGAAGCCATGAGAGCTGCTATCTTCCTATCTCAGTCATAAATTTAAACTTGATTAATGAGTGTTTCGTTGCGTTTTTGCAATATTACAAGGCTTACTGAGCTGCAAAACTCTTCTTTTTCATGTCCTACTTCAACGTTGTCCCTAGACGGAGGCGATCATGAACGGACACTGTTTCATTTTTGCAACAAAGAGGCGGCGATGACCATAATCGTTGCAACGATACACAGCGTAAGCAAAACAGTCTAAGGGATCATAGATTTCATTGAATCAATTTTGACACTCCGGGTCAGGGGTGGTCTGCACATCTTTGCGAAGAGTTGGGGAGAAGTCTTATAACTGATAAAATGGATTGTTCTGGATTGGTAATGTCAAATATAATTGCAAAACTCAATATATTGCAATCTGTTTGCAACAAAGGATGTTGCATATGATGTCAAATGACATCCTAAAATTAACTTCCGATTCTGATCAGCAAAATTATTTAATTTCACTTTTCTTTTTGGCTGGTCTCAGATCATCAGGACTTCAGTGAAGTTAAGGAATGATGATGTCAGTATTAGTGAACGCGCCAGGAAAACCTAAAGAAATAAGTTCTACGCTGTTCTCTCTCTTTCTCTCTCTATCCATTCAGGCTCGTTTGTGTAGGTGCTTAAAGTTACTGATGCAGGAAATTTGATGCTTAGAAAGGAACAATTCTGCGAAGTATGATGTCATAAAGATTTAATTGACTTCAGTAAAAAGCTCAACAAAGGCTAATAAACGGCCTTGAAGAAAACTTGGCGTTATGATGGGAATAGACGTCATAAGAAAAAATGGAAGAAAAACTTTAAATAATCCATTATTAATTTTTTTTAAATCATAAGAAAGATAAAACTCAGAAACACTAACTTTTGAATTGGGAACCTTTTTCTTGATAAAAATAAGGAATAAAACGAAAAATGAGAAAAGGCAATGAGCGCTCTCCAGAAAAAAAAATACTATAAGCTGTTTTGCGTTTTGGAGGGATAATAAATAAAATATAAATTTTTGGTTACAAAGGAAACGTTGGTTTCTCTCTCTCTCTCTCTCTCTCTCTCTCTCTCTCTCTCTCTATATATATATATATATATATATATATATATATATATATATATATATATATATATATATATATATATATATACTTTCAAAAAAATCCTACAAGACTTTGACTCATGAAGAATGGCTTGTCTCGATAAAAATTTATTAACAATAAAACAGTACTTTTATTTTGACTTACGAAATGAAAATAAAGGATTAAAAATTAAGAAACTGAAAATGCTATGAAAACGAAAATTAAGCAACACTACTCCAACCGCGTGAAATTGCGCGCAGTTAATGGCGCTGAGATAATGGGCGGAAAACAGGATAGGTGAAAGCGCCATAAATTTGACAATATTCGCGTTCTGTTCACTGACGATTACTCTAATGCGATACAAATGGACAAAGTTCTGAGATCCAACCCGAAGTGAAAGATCGGGAGTATGCGACGAGACATGAAAGAAAGTACGAGACTCGGACGAGAGAAAGAAAGAACTCGCAGTTCAAGGAGGGTCGAGCTCATTCACGAGATTTTGATGAGATTTTTCACGCTTGAGTTCGTTCGAGGCGGGTCTCTTAAATACCTTTTTAATGACACATCTCTGGAGATTCTGCACCACTGTGGTTGTGATTAATGCACTCGGCAAATGATTTCCGATCACTATCTTTCCTTATAATTCAAAACGTCTACGGATTCATATGGAAGAAGCCCGTAGTTCATCAACTTGTAATGAATTATTATTCACCTTTGCGATCTTGCTTCTTATTGGGGATGTGTGAGCACTTTTATGGAACGCGACTTAGGCACGTTTAATGGTAAAACAGAGCTACGAAGTCCCAAAACTGACTACAGCCATTTAAGGTCAGGTACAAGTAACACTGGATCACAATGAGACCTTATCATACGCAAATTGTGAAGAATATATTACTTCTATAAGGACACTGTACAATTATAATGCTTAACCATTAACCAAAATGTACTAACTTTCACATAAGGCAGCCTTAAAGACCATCATCTACTCATGATATTGTCCGAAAGTGAAATTGCTTGGGTTAGGTTAAATTGGTCTTATGCCACCACAGACCCTTGCCTAAAGTTAGGTGGATAGGGAAGCATAAGGCCAGCTTTGGACCTCTGGACTCGGCGTATTCACCCAAGATCATCCATGTATAAAACATCAATCTAAGAGAATAAAAAAATGCAAGAATCCTTAGCGTTCTGGTGCAAGCATCCCTATAGTCGGTTTCATCTCATCTGTCCACCCTCGTGATTGACTGAAAGCTAACGTCTCCGATATTGTTGTCTTATTTTGATAAATATTATAAAGATTTTTTCAATACTATATCTGAGTGTTTATAAATGCCAGAACCCTCCCACCAATTTACATAATTCATCAAACATGCTGATTGTATCGATAATACATTTATACAAGCACAAGAGACGAGCTTGTATGAAACAGTCTACTCACATCAAACACAAATGAACTATGGCCTTGCAATCATCATATTTAATCTCACTTGTATAGCCAAGGTTGACCCATAATTCATATTTTATTCTATGTACAATTTCAATGCACCTATATAAGAAGAACTTTAAAATGATACCTAAGATATATCCACGACCTTAAACTGGAAAAATAACTTTTAATGATGTTGTCCGGTAGAACACAAAGCAATGACGAGCGAACGATAAGCCTATACCAGATATTTGATTTTACTGGCCTTCTTTTAAGCACAATTTCATTTCAAATCAGCCAAAATTACTTGTTCATTATAAAAGTTATTTATTCACTCTGTGTAAGTGTCATTCCAACGCCTTGCTAAAAAAAAAAGTCTAAGTCTTTTATGTCACCAACACAAAGGATGACGGGAACTTAATGAAATTTCAAACTTTTGCTCGATAAGTTATCTGGCAAAATACCCCTGAAACTGTCCAGTCACTGGGGTATTATATTTATTTGGGGGCGCAAGAAAAAATTATGTTATTATGCAAAGTATTCTGAAAAGAAAACCGCAATACCATTACCATGCACTGACTGAAATTTCCCGCCTTCCAGCCAATGTTGCAGTGGCTGTTCCTTTCACTCTACCCCCGACATCTTCATAGACAACAATATTTCAAGTTTTTGCGAATATTATCCTACCCATGTAAATTACATGCAATATATTCTTAAAATATCTTTTATTCGCACTCGCATAGCCAGATGTCTTTTTATCTACCTACACTGAGATAAAACACAATTACTGAAAGCCCATTATTCGTTTGTGTTTGATCTGCGTACACTATTTGATACACGGCCGTCTTTTGTGTGTTGGCGTGTACTGCAATATTACCGATGTAAATCGGCACGTTTATGCTCTATATAAAATGAGAGGGTTCTTTGTATATATAAGCATTTAGATGTGTTACTGAAGAAATAGTTTGCATCTTCATCACAGTAAGAATGCAATATCGGAAACATTTACCTAAAACCTTCGTTGGTGAGTGGACACATGGAATGGTATAGACCACAGTTTCCAATAAGGCCTTAAGGCCAATTGCGTACATGACATTAGATTATTCATAGAAAATGATGGAATTATTTTAACACTTCGGAAAAAGGCGCATTAAGATAAATAAGACTGAACAAATAAACAAGCAAAAATCAACTCAGATAAGACAAACGAAAAGAACACGTACAGCAGAGTGGAAATGAAATAAACTAAAACCAGTCGATGGATTCTTAATCTTCGAGGTCTTCCAATCACATGTGGAACATGAGGCTGCCCAGGGCATCAAACACTTCATTCAAGATGGCATTCACTGACATCTCCATTCACCGGAGGACACATGGCAAAAAATCGCCTGGGGCACAGAAGAATACCCGTTATATGATTTCTCTTAAAAGTTCCTACGTGTACCCCTTTGGGCAAGTACAGGGCATCCTAATTTGGGTATCGTGTGCTGATTGCACCAGAAGTTGAAGGTATGCGTTTGTCAATCAACGTATGCCAGGTACGAGTTTGTTTTCAACTGACGCATTTGTTGCCGACGGGTGAATTTGCCAATCAGCTTCGATTAGAGTGAAACTGTCAATACTGAGAAGGAACGGGGACGTAATTATGTTTATTGTTATTATTAGTGGCCCCGTTACGTACCGTCTGTCTGCATACTTATTCAGAGGCCAGCGCTGGGAAAGACTAGCCAAGAGCCGGGCGACAGCAAGGTTAAACATCGAGTTAATTGTTGTTAACCAAACGAAATAAGAAAAAAAAACTGGATACAAAATCTTATAAATTAAACAAAGCTCCTCAGTAAGTTACGTAGACTCTCACTGAACTGGTTCGAAGGAGGTGAACAAAAAAAACTAAAATCTTAATAAGAAAAAGTAGTCCAACTTGAGCCGAAGGAACACTGAAAAAAAACTATAAATACCTACAGTCCACCGCTCTTGATTTACGCCAAACGACAGCCTGCTACAGAAGTCTTAAATACTGAGGTATCTCGTAATGGGCATCATGAGCAATTAGAATGAGTACCTTGAAGGATATGGAATACTGTTATGGAGGAATAAGAATATGTTAATGTATATTATTCATAAAAAAATACATATTAAGATGATAATTGACAGATTATAAAAAGGACATTGTCTCAAGAAAAGCCCCTCAATATTCTCCATACCTGTATAGTTGAGACATGTAAACAAAAAAATGGTGTTATGAGCAATTAGTCTTTCTCTCTTCTTCTGGAATAAATAACTGGAATGCTCTCTCTCTCTCTCTCTCTCTCTCTCTCTCTCTCTCTCTCTCCTATAAATAACAAATTTCTCTTCATCTTTGAAAATCAAAATTCTCCAAAATATCCCCTCATTCTCTTTCGAACAAGCACATGCTACCCATGAAAAAAAATCAACTTTATGTTTCTCTCTCTCTCTCTCTCTCTCTCTCTCAGAAACTGCAGTGCGAATGAGGTCTGAAGAGATGACACTCATATTTCAAAACAGAAAGAGTCTTACGCAAGCACCACTCAATTAGCCTGGACGACCAACTGGAAAAAAGACAACTTATTAAAACACGCCCAACATTTACTCAACAACACTCACCACAAAAACTCAATTATAACTGCTCGTCCCTCAAGGGCCCTTCAGCACTTACTTCTGCTTATGAACCACTGTTCCTCGAGTGTCAGTTTGTCGAAGGACAATTTGGAAGGCCAAGCAATCAAAGCTCTTTTCTAGACCAGGCACGTAGAAAGCGAGAATAATGAAAAGAAAGGAGGATGGTGGGTTTTAACTAAATAAGATGGAAGGATGTAATAATCAAGAGAGAAACAGGCAGTGAGAGAATTCCAGACGTTTGCAATGGACGAAAAGAAACAGTGTCTGTTACATCATCCGGCGCTTATTTCGTTAAATAGGCATTTATTCACATAAAGTTTTCATGTCCTGTTGTATCTCGTTGGCACCTGTATTATCTGACTGTTCAAGTTTGTTGCAAAATTTAGTAAAATCACGTATCTTACCCTCCTCTTTCGTCTTTTATGTATATTTAACTGTAATACAGTTTGATAATTTGATCAATAAACTTATTCTTCTTACTTTGTTTAATGCTAATAACAGTTTAACAATTTGCTTTCAATTTCCTTTCTTGATGGGACACGGTAATGTCAAAACCCTTCTTTTTGAGTTCTAATAAGAACGTACACATTTTGATGGGTGCGTACTTCAATTAAAACTGGACCTTATTTTAAGCCTGGTAATAATTCCATCGAGAGAGTTCGTGTGTTTCATATTGTTTGTGTACATTTTTTTTTCTTTCCAAGTAGGAGAAGCCTCTCATTTGGCGTTGTTAATAATTTGGCCAAGCAGGAAACATCAAATTTTATGTTTTCTTTATTAAAACAGTCTTCCAACAAGTCATTTAGGAAACTACTTTCGTGTGCAGGAATTCCTTAATATAATGATTTTTTTTAACCGGTCGTTTTAGAACGATAAAAATGTGCGCTTCATTGCATAAGTAAGTTTTTTATATGTTTTTCTCAACAAGTCATTTCGGAAGGAGCATAATATTTCGACTTGATGGAACGTTGCAGTCCTCAGGCAAGCTTTGTAATACGTCAGTCCTTAAGTGCTTGCTCGAGGTAATGGCATGTTTGCGAGAGAAGGTGTACGCACTCCTCCATCTGTAATTATTCGAAACACTATGTTCTGCAGAAATTAATTTTTTTACTAATATAATAGACATTATCAAAATGTAACTTGTTTCTATTTTGAAGTGAATCTCTGAAATGTACATAAAAGAATAAAAGTGTCTTGATAGAGTATATGCCAGCGTGTTTTCTAAAGTGTATCATAATATTTTTGTTCACTAAATTGTGTTAAATAAAGTGCATTAAAATAGCACATCCCGTTTTTATAGTTTTCAAGCATATGTTCTTGTATGCGCATACTGATAAAACAAAAAGTATTTCAGGTACCGTTAAAACGCTTTACCAAAATATATTTTTTTATTGTTATGAGTAAAAAGCAGAAAATATTCTTCTTGTTTATTGAAGTGCGCCATTAAATATATATATTCATTCATGTCTTTGTGCTGAAGTGCTACAACAACAGAAATAAAAACAGTTTGTCGACAGTTTCAAAATGTTTATAAGTCGAAAAGCAACTATAAGAAAGCCGGACAAACATAAGAAGAAAGCAATGAAATATACCAATAACTCTAGTGATACTATTATAACATTATAACAATAAAAATTAATTAAATGTTGACTAATAAACAATTAAATATATTCATAAAAATAATACGACAACAATAATTTCCATTCTCTGCAATCATACTTTATATATAATCGGACCGTTCCGAAGGCTGCGTAAAGGTCGTGCTGAATAATTATGTCATGTCAGGTCCCTGAAATTTCTAACAACAAGAGGTCCTGAAATTTGCAACATACTTTATAAACAAATTTGTGTCCGGGAGCCCACAAAGTAAGAGCAAGTGTGACTTGTTATCAATCATGATATATTAATCGACACTTTAAAATTCAAAAAAGGTATCTTTCCTGTCCCTATTTCTGGATGGGTGAGCAGTGGCTTCCTCTTTGTATGTACGCAACTTACTGTAACTTGATTCTCCTGTATGCTTGTTTATCTCTCTCTCTCTCTCTCTCTCTCTCTCTCTCTCTCTCTCTCTCTCTCTCTCTCTCTACATGTATATATTTTCACACTGCAACTTGTACTCAATTTCTCTCTGTCTGTTTGTCTGTCTACGAAATGCTTTGGCTAAATATTTTCCGATCTGTTCTGCGCCGAAACAGTGACCTTTACGCCGCAATCCACTTCGACCCGTGACCTTATCCAAAAGCCTTCGTGACCCTCTAGATCGCCATGACGTCGATCGCAGGCGCTGGCCTTAATTCAATTTGGGCGTAAAACCTGCGAGATCTGTCGCGTAACTGAGTTTCACTTACCTTCTTGCGTTCGGATAAATGAAGACATCCGGTTTATCCTGCCATGAAATTTATAATGAGAGTCCGGAAAATAAAGACGTTCAGTTTATACTGCCATGAAATTTGTACAGACTGCATTAAGAAGGGGCTTCAGTGCGTCTTGAGTCCGGAAAAATGAAGACGCGCAATTTATAGTCATGGAATTCTTAACGACTGTTTTAGAAATTAAATTTTTTTGCACAGGGTAACCTGCTTTTAACCGTTTTCTCGAATCCGAATAGGTTAATTGCATTTTGTTTATAATGACAGTGAATTTGTAAATATTATTTAATGAATGGGATTTTTGTCAAGATATAACCGGGCTGTTTTACTTACATCCCCGAATAATGAGGATGTCTCGTTCACCAATTAAAGAAACTTTTAAAGATGGCATTAGATATCATATATAAAATGTAATTATTGAACTGTATATAGAATAGGATTCGAAAATAAATATATACGACAATTTAATTACCCTCATGAGTCACGGTAATTAAGAGATTTGGTTTATGGCCCCAAGATGGCCATAAAGTCTGAATTTCTGTTGCAGTATTCTGCACAATACTGCTCTATACGAAGTGTAGCCTGAAAACAAAATTATGCATGAAATTCCCTTTCTCTGGATGGACCGAGGTCTGCATAGGTCCATGGGCTGGACTACGCATCGCGGGAGGTATAATGGGATTAATGGGCCCTGCCGAATGGCTGGAAGTTATTGATGGGAACTCTTGAAATCGAAGCGTCCAAGGGCAGAAGGAAATTGGATCAGTTGTGATTGTTGTCAATCATGGAAATGCTGAAGCTGCGAAAATCCTAAAAATTTATTAATACTACGTTTTCAAAGTAGATGGCTTACAAAATTGAAGCTGTAGATATGCAAATAGATATTTTTATTATTAACTATCACTATCATCAAATAAAACTGAAGGTGAAGAAACTTTCTTCAAAAACTGGAAAAAAATATTATCATTACTCAGCACCTGCTCAGGTACAGAAAAATCCCTTAAAGGTCAATAATTATCCCAACACGTATTCATTCACTGTAAAGGAAATGCAATGTCTTAATCTAGAAAATAGGAATTATGCACCACTCAAGTCCGCCCTCAGATAACTACTGAGGCTAGAGGGCTGCAAATTGGTATGTTGATCATCCACCCTCCAATCATTAAACATACCAAATTGCAGCCCTCTAGCCTCGGTAATTTTTATTTTATTTAAGGTTAAAGTTAGCCATAATTGTGCTTCTGGCACCGGCCCGTGGTTAAAGTTTCATGGGCCGCGGCTCATACAGCATTATACCAAGACCACCGAAAGATACATGTATTTTCGATGGCCCTGATTATAAGCAAAATCCATAGTCCTTTGCAGCTAAGCCCCGCCCACTGCACGCCAGTGATTGGCTAGCACTCGAAAGAGGAATGACGTCACACTACACCTTTTCACCCTCAAATTAAAAAATCGCAATTAATTTTTTAAAAGTTGACTTCCATATTAAAAAAAATTGAACTTCATTTTAAAAAAGTTTTAATTTCATATTAAAAATACTGAACTTCATATTAAAAAAGTTGACTTTCACATTAAAGAAACTGAACTCCAAATTAAAAGAGTTAAATGTCACATTAAAAAAATTGACTTGCAAATTAAAAAAGTTGAAGTTCAAATTAAAAATGTTGACCCTCAATTTAAAAAAGCTGGATTTCAAATTTAAAAAACTGACTTTTAATTTTAAGAAGTTGACTTGAAAGCCAATTTACATTTCCCCCGCCTGGGGGTTAACCAGTATTTAAGCCCAATCCATCCACATTTGGGTAGGGAGTCGAGCCGAGACTCTTGCGAGCCATTAGGCCCTCTCAGCGCCCAGTATTTACACCTTGGTTGGCCATGCGCTGTAAGGTCGTTCCCTGCTTCCCTTCTCCAAGCCTTCCGACCGGGAGGTGGTGAGCCAACGCCTCTGCTGTATTTGCGCTGCAAGCCCTGAGGGATCGGAAGGGTGCAACACCAGGAAGGAAGGCTTGCCAACTCTACCATGTTTTTCCAGTGCAGAACTAAAAAAAATAGTCACTTGGTTACTGAGAGGGCTGAGTTATGCACAGCAACGGTTGCTAGGGGCACGAAAGAGTTGCTAATGAGAATATGATGTGAAGAATCCTACAAGCTACGAAAATAGGTTAGCTACACACAGTCAGATCATATTGTATTTTTTTTTAAATTGAATTTCATTTGTTTTAAATTGAAAGTCAATTTTTTTAAATTGAGAAAGTCATTTTTTTTATTTGAAATCCAGCTTTTTTAAATTGAGGGTCAACATTTTTAATTTGAACTTTAACTCTTTTAATTTGCAAGTCAACTTTTTAGGCCTACACATCAAATTTTATATTTTGAGGCAATGACAGGGCATGGGCCAACGGGTCAATTTCTTATTGCAAATGGGCTTCCACCCGTGTCTGTTGGAAATAAGAGTAGCTTTTAATTAATATAGTAGCTCCGACTCCACGATACATAATGTATATGCATACGGTGAAATGTACACGTATAAGCATGTGCATATACACATATATAAATACATGTGCACTTGCGTCGATGGCCATAGTAAATGTAAAGCTACTTATACCACAGAGAAAAAAAGTAAAATTTTTTGGGCATACATTGACCGATCACAGGGCTCTCTCAGCCTTACACGCAACTATCGAACTGCTCGCAATGAATTACATTGAGATTATGCTTACAAAAGGGATAACAAATTATATTACTGTTATGAGTAAAATATAAGGCTGGTGTAGCATTTCTATGAAAATGAAGGCCATGGTAGGAAGGCATCATAAGATACTTAACGAAATAAGAAAAAAATATATGATAGCTGAATAAGTTATGTATGAGATGATCCAAACCAGTCTGCGACTAGCCCATGATTAATTTTCTTCTGGGGGGCATTCTTGTAAATTACCCTGTTGGACAAAAGGATACATAAGAGGCAGTAAATTCTCTCTCTCTCTCTCTCTCTCTCTCTCTCTCTCTCTCTCTCTCTCTCTCTCTTGTTAGGAGAATATTCTAGCGTAGACTATATTCATAAAGATCTCGATTAATTTTAATTAAAACAAATGACATTTCAATTAGCAATAGTAGGCAGATATTTCTTTACACTAGTATTTTACGAATAGGTCTATGTTTCTTCTGCAATGTTAGGTTACCATGTGAAAATTTTTCGAAGACACTACAAGCACCATAACAGCAGCAACAAACAAGAATAACCACGACAAGAGCCACAATAAAGAGGCCGAGTATAAGATAGGCCTATAATATAAAAGTCACATGCTGCGTTAACCGACAAAAAGACATAGGACATTATAGGTTCACGTCATTTTTTATGATCCTGTTATTTCGAAAGGAGAAACTGTCTCTTTAAGTAAAACCTAGGTATATTCTGGTTTCGAAGAGTGCAGTCACTGCTGTCATCCCATCGAATGTGTAAATGATTGCAATGAAATCGATTTTATGACTATCGCAATGCAGTAAAATTTCCTAAAATCAATATGAAATAGCAGTCTGCATTGTCTGAGAGAGTCTTTGTGTTTAAGTTTAGAATGGCGAACGCGCTTTACAATATCAGACGATAATTTATTATTGTCCTGTAATTCAAGTCCACCGATTCGAACGCAAGACACCCTGTGTCATCTTCGTATTCAGATGAGCCTCATTTACGAAAAACAACATCGCAGCATCGCGGAACACTCCTGACTTTATTCATATTATCGTATTTTTTTTACCATTTTTAGGGAGATGCCTGTTACGATTTTATTTATCCTTTTGATAATCATCAGAACGTATAGTTCGGTAAAACAACCATTGCAAAATTAATGAAGATGAAAAGAACCACAGATTAGCCAACTTTTCGAAACCATTGCCAACCAATCAACTTCAAGGGATGGTCGTGACGTACGCAGTGGGCGGGGCTAAGCTGCAAAGAGCGGTGGATTTTGCTATGTACGATGTACGGAAAATTTGATTGCGCTGAAGAAACTTCGGCGCACTTTTTTACTTGTTTAAATTTTATTCTATTTTCCTTTAAAAGTTTTATTTTCTTTCAACTAGTAAAAAAGTAAATTTTCATCAAATAGTTTTTTACCTAATTTAATTTTGTTTTCTTCAAACCATTTGTTATATTTTCTAATTCACATTTTAGTTTTAAATAAAGGCACAATGTGTTGATTCCGTATACGATTAAAATTTCGAATTAAAATTTTCATTTATTTTCCCAAGTATCCCACCAGTTACTATTCAGTACCATTTCGTTTTTCAGTGCCAGAAGCGTTTCTAATTCTCCTCACGATCGAAGTCATCACAAATACAGCAAATGAATAAATAAAAATAAGAAGAAACCTTACAGAGAATTCCGTTGGGAACGTAAGTTTATGGTCCTTCATTTCGAAAACATTTTCAGTTAAACCTCTTCCTACATTTTCCAATTTAATTAAAACATTTTTCATGTTACATAATTTTATTGACACTTCTCTAAACGTTTATAATAAGCTACATGAATTACATTAACCATAAACTTCAGAAAAATCAATGAAAAAAATTTTTTATAATTTTTATTTACCTTTATATCACCATTTGTTTCCCTAAATAATTTCTTTGGAATTACCAATCATCATAATAAGTGCATCTCTTATTCCGAGTAGTGCTTTCACTTGCTTTGCAGACAGATATCATAGTATAATAGAACATAATACAGAATTTAGGCCAAAGGTCAAGCAGTGGGACCTATGAGGTATTTCAGAGCTGAAACGGAAATTGACAGTAAGAAGGTTTGACAGGTGTAACAGGAGATAAACCTCGCAGTTGCACTATGAAACAATTAGTAGAGAGGGTGGAAAGTCACATGGAAGAAAGAGAATATGAAAGGAGGTACAGTAAAAGGAATAAAAGGAGGTTGCAGCAAGGAGCTGAAGGGACGCTACAAAGACCATTAAGTAATGCCTACATTGCACCACGTGAGGTGCACTGACGACACGGGAGTATCATAATAAAAAACAATAACTGAAGTCATGTGAGCAGAAACAGAAGTCTCTTCCCGATAACGACTATTTTTAATTTTACCCCTTTTTACAATGTCTTCCACTATTAATAATAATATTCCCTTTAACTTCCGGATACAGTTTTAAGTCTCCCTCAAGACGAAATAAAAAAAAAAGTATCGACAAAGAACTCCAAACGTGTCTCGTACACAACTTTTCATATTTAATTTTCTGCACGTCTTAACTGTCCTCACTAAATGACTGTTTAAATTAATGAAAGGTTCTAATTTGTCCAATGAACGCAATAAATGCAAAAGACATTTTAAAAAATACAGAAAAGAGAAACATTTGCAGTCATGATGAGAATATAAATTCGTGGTCTGCTCTATCAGCCACCTATGAAGAAGTCAGTGTTACCTGGCCGTTGTTTTTACCTTAATGGCTCGCGTCATCTAAAAGGGAAATATTTTGGCAGTGGCTGATGTTTGGCTATCAGCTCAGCGCTGTTCTTTCTGAAGAAAAAAAGAAGAAGACGAATAAGACACCGACCAAGAAGATGGTGATGATACTGACGGTGAAGGAAAAATGGATGGACTAATAACCGCCATATAAACCGAGGAGAGAAACATGCAACCAGGATGGCGATAATGATGATGATGAAGGAAGAAGAAAAAGAAAAGTGAAAACCAACTGTAAGAATAACGGACGAAAGCACAAGAAATCATAATAACGACAATGACGATGAACTGGAAAAATAACAAACAAAACTGGTAAAAAGATAGTTAATGTGACATTAGAGAAATAGAACCTAAGAGTAAAATAAACTCATAAAAATGGCAAGAAGAAGAAGAAGAAGAAGAAGAAGAAGAAGAAGAAGAAGAAGAAGAAGAAGAAGAAGAAGAAGAAGAAGAAGCCTAAAGCAAAAATGAAAAAGAAACTGGCAATTAAACTAAACAGAGACAGAGGAAAAATAAAAAGAAAAATTAAAAGAAAGAACAAGAACAAAAACAGGAGAAACTATGACAAAACAACATTACCACCAACAGCAACACTGGAAAAAAAAACTGACAGCAAAAATAGAGAGATAAATGAGAGCCGCTGTATTCATTTCTGCCGTGAATGGCGAAGACAGCCAGGTAGCAGTCAGCTTCACCTGCAATTAATTGACTTTCTATAAAAACGCAATGCAGTTGCTTCGCGAATGCATGCTGCGATCGCCTGCATTTGACGTCTAATCTCAACAAACTAATGATTTTATTGTCGGTCGTTAAGCTACGGTCATGCTGGGCAGGTCATTTGCAAAGGTATTTTGCGTACATGTCAATGTATCAATGTAGGTGTACCTCCTTAAGCTTATAAAGAGTGCCAATGTTTGTTTGTGTATGCATCTGATGAGTACATAATATATATATATATATATATATATATATATATATATATATATATATATATATATATATATATATATATATATATATATATATATATATATATATATATATATATATATATATATATATATATATATATATATATACACACACAAGGTGTACATAATACTCTGCAGCTCTCACCTTTAAAAGCCATTGTGCTACTAAAACCAAGGCAATGGACTATCTAGCTGGTGGTCAGTTCACTTTGGTAAGATCAACCATGGAGAAGAAAAGAACTGGCTACCAAAATCAATGGACCTAATTTACTGGTTATAATATTAACTGTATATATATATATATATATATATATATATATATATATATATATATATATATATATATATATTCATATTACTCGGATTAGACTTAAATTAGACGGGATGGTTTAGATTCCAGATTCTTTAATTTACAAAGCACAAGCTTTCGCAGACATACAATCTTTCGAAGACAAAGAGTCCTCTTCGAAGCGCATCGATGCCTGAAGAAGACTCTTTGTCTTCGAAAACTCGTACTTTGTAAATTAAAGAGCCTGGAATCTAAAGATCCCGTTTAATTTAAACCTAATACGAGTAATATGAATATACAGTATGTACGCAGTAAAGTTGGGACAAGAATATAAGTTTTAGGCCAAAGGCCAAGCGCTGGGAACTATGAAGCCATTCAGCGCTGAAAGGACAATTAAGAGTAAAGGATGTTTTAAAGGTGTAACAGGAAGAAAACTGCGCAGTTGCACTGTGAAACAATTGTTTGGAGAGGGTGGCGAGTAAGATGTAAGAAAGAGAAAATGAACGGAGGTATAGTAAAAGTAATGAAGGGATTGCACCTGGTGGTCGAAGGGATGCTGCAAATAACCTTAAGTAATGGCTACAGAGCACAGCGTGAGGTGCACTGTTGGCAGTGAAGTTGTGTGGTTATTTTGTATATATATATATCTTGTGATTATATATATATATATATATATATATATATATATATATATATATATATATTTTATATATATATATATATATATATATATATATATATATATATATATATATATATATATATATATATATATATACCACAACATTCTCGTAATTGTCGAGTTACACTTGTACAGGAACACCCCACAAACCCCACACTCCGCTCACATAATGCACACATACACAGGCCGTTCATTCAGAGCAGAGGTTTTCTTGTTGCCTTGTTACACAATGCCATAGAACACGCACGCAAACACTAACTTGCAACGAAAAAATTTAATTACTTGTGTGGGGAAAAATATTCTCTATTGCACTTACAAAAAATACCCGGTACCTGGATATGATAATCTGAAAATACCCAGTCTTGTACCTGTCCACGGGACTGATTTCATTAGAGGAGAAGATTAAATTTACAGCGGGATTGTTGGTGTGTGGTGCACCGAGTTACAAGCGATTGGAATGGGGGAGAAAGTGCTGCACTGTGTTTGAAACAGCGGCAGTGCTTAACAGTGAGTTGCACTTTGTTGCAAACAATTTCTGTGAATGTGTTAGAGCTAACAGTTGCAGTATTTCTGATGACCTTCCACTCCGTAGCAAATAGTTGCTGTTCTTAGCAGTTGTGTTGTAAACTTATTTACTCCTTCATTCATTACTTTCACTTGATGTGATAACCTTAATCTGAACATTAGTACTTAGGATTGTGTTACTGATGAAAATGGTTTGACGTGCTTTGTGTTCTTGACTCAGCTGGGGGCTCGAGATTGTATCTGATAATCTATTAAGTAACATGGTCCTGTCACAAAATTAATGGTTCTTTTAGTTACTTATCAAATTATTTACTTATTACATTTTTTTTTATGTGAGCACTGCATTCAGTCGATGCTTGTTCTGTTCCATATAGATATGTGTTCATGTTTCAGACCAATAAAAATAAAAATATAAAAAAAAGTGCAGCCATAATTTCATTTTCTCAATGGGTATCAACAATACACTAAAGGAAATGGATTCCAAGTTTAAACCTGAAACACCCAAGCCCGGGTTCGTCTCTCTCACCACTGGGTCTTCTGCATGTAGAAAATGAAGGTGGGTAACGTACCAAAAGTCCGGACCTTCAATGTCACTCTTCTTGTAATAACGTCACTTTCAGCAATGATCTATAGAGAGGGCACGAGTGTGCACAAGTTTAGTTCATTTCAAAGCCACTGATTTCCCTTACTCAAGCTGCTCTTTGTGACCCAGTGACATCTGAATTAGTTTTTAAAGAGTACGTACAAGCTGTTTGAACAATGCTTGTTCCCTCAGGCTGCACTCGATCTGCCCTTTTATCCGGACTTGGAACAGACATGAGAGTACATAACTTCTATTGCCGAACCTTACAGCATCCGTTCTTACTCTGTTGGCTTCTCGGGACTAACTGAAACCAATTATCTATCATAATAGACTCTTAAGATTTTTGAATACTTAAACAAATGGAAGAAGAAGGCTCCAAAGTATCATTTTTAACCCGAAAAAGAGAAACAAACAAACAACCAAGAGGTAAAACTCACCACAACGAAAGGCAACTGATACCATAGTACTGCGTCATTTTTTTATGAAGCAAACAGGATTCTCTTCTAAACCAAGTTGAGTCACAGCTGGAAAAACGATGCCTCCCCGTCCGTAAAGGACCTTATTTTACTAAAATAATTTAGCTGGCAAGCAATTAATGTAAACCAATAGGTATCACTTTCGTGTTTGTTTTGTTGCTTTGAAAATTATAACGTCTTGTTCTGCTGATTAATGTGGGTGAGTGTCTGGTGAATCACCAACGACTTGTATTGCTAGCGATGCTATTTTGATATGCATAAACACACTCACACACATGTATATATATATATCATATATATATATATATATATATATATATATATATATATATATATATATATATATATATATATATATATATATATATATATATATATATATATATATATATATATATATATATATATATATATATATATATATATATATATATATATATATATAATATATATATATATATATATACATACATACAGTATACATACATTATATATTATTATTATATATATATCCGCCCTATGATCTTGACAGGGTTAGCTTCACTGCTACTCTTCCTGTCCCTAGCAAGTACGTTTGGGATGGAGTCGCTGGCCTCAAATGCTGCCCAACAGAATTTTATGTGCTGTTGGTGTCTGGCAATTCTCGGCGGTTACCCAATCGTGTGACTAAATATGCCTAACGTTACTTATCGTCATTCATTTTTCATACCCTTTTCTTCTTCCTTCAAATAACCTGATAAGTCCTATTCATTCATTTCATCCAACTCAATACCTTATAAATTAGGAGCACATTTAATCTAATTCAAATTGCAGTGTCACTCGGTATGTACTCTCTTATCACAGGGTACCATCCGTCTCAAATTTCGATCTCTCTCTAATACGACAAATGCCGATCTGGAAAGCGGACACGAAGATCAAGGTGAGCCCCCTGCGCTCGGCAGGTGTGAAAACATGGTAACGTGTGTCTCGGAACTGTGACGACAAGGCGCACGGTCAATTGCGATATTCCAAATAGGGTACTGGGTTAGTGCTAGATAAATCTTGGTCGTTGGAACATATCCTCCGCTTTATAAGATACTCTTCTCATTTTTATTTTTTCTGTAGCATTGTATAGCGATTCTTCTTTGGATTTTGCGCCATATCGTTTTAAAGGAAATGAATATCAATGATTTTCAAGGCAAACGCTGTTGACTAAATTCAAGAGCCCTTATCAAGGTTTTGCAAAGAATATTCTATTAACTTTTAACTTAAGATTTTCATTACCTGAAATAGTAAGTTATCAAGATACTACCATATGAAAAATAAAGAAAAAAAGAACAGGAAAATTAAAAAATAAATTCTTCGGAATTACGTTAGCTTTTTCAAGCCAAAACCATAAATAAAACCTATGAAATCAAGCAATCATCATCTCTGCAGATGGAAGAATGATGATTGCTACTACAGAATCATTAGTCAAAAGTCTGCAATCTTTACTGCCAGAGCTTGAACTCACGTTGATTTATCTTGTGTAGTGACATACACTACCCCTCATGAAAAGTCGACAGGACCAAATTACATAAAAAAAAAATATGCAAAACTATCGCATATTTAGGAGTAATACATAAATAAATAAATATATACATACACATATATATGTGTGTGTGTGTATTATTCTAAAACATGATCTAAAATGTGTAATATATATATATATATATATATATATATATATATATATATATATATATATATATATATATATATATATATATACATATAATTACTAAAAATCACTTACTATCGAATTCACTAAACCTTGGAATTTCCTTACACCCACGGGGCATTAAACTGATAAATTCTTCTACCCGGCCAGGATTCTAAACTGGGACTTTGTTAGATAGCCGAATACCATTTATCACAGTATCTAAACCAAAGGACGCAGGTTCGAGTCCTGCCGGGATAGATGCACTTTATTAGTTATAATTCCTTTAGGTTTACGTATTAAGTGATATTTGAAGTTTAACATTTGTAAATAACGTGTGCGCATATGTAAATTACACACATACACACACATTATATATATATATATATATATATATATATATATATATATATATATATATATATATATATATATATATATGTATATATATGTATATATATATATATATATATATATATATATATATATATATATATATATATATATATATATGTATATATATCCTGTGGTTATGTGTGATAAAAGAAAACACAGGTTAAAAATTATTATAATCATATATATATATATATATATATATATATATATATATATATATATATATATATATATATATATATATATATATATATATATATATATATATACACATATACATATATATATATATATATATATATATATATATATATATATATATATATATATATATATATATATATTATATATATATATATATATATATATATATATATATATATATATATATATATATATATATATTACCCCACAGAATTCCCATTAATTTCCCTAATGAGCGTTGAATGAGGAGTCATTATTACACAGGTCGATCGTGACCTGCGTGCCAATCAGTTTCTCATTGGCATTCATAATCCTCCATAAGCCGGTGAACTTTGGCCCCATCACGTGGGATAATAAGTCCCATCAGCCCGTCTGAATTACGAAGCTTTCGCTAAACTTAAACCGAAGAACCAGCGTGTTATTGGACGCCTAATTTTACCCTGGAAAAGGGCAAGGGCCCTCTCTCTATACAATCCAGTACGGCACATACCTTAATACCCACAAAGCCCCTATGCCCATGCCATTAACCGCCATCGCGACCGCCATTCTTTCCCTATACATCCATCTTTTGCAGCCACAACGTCGTGTTGGTAACAATTATGTTCCTGTCCGACTCTTTTGCTAATAGCTGGGTGGGAATAATGGATCGGGTAAGGTTATTCCTTTCCCCTTTAAACTCCGTTTTATTTCTTTTTTATCTCGATTTTCTTCCCTCTCCCTCTCTCATTCTCTTACATAATGAGGCTTCCTCTTCTTGCTTCTGCTCTCCCTCCTTCTCTCTCGGAGTTATCTCCACTCTCTTTTATTCTTGCTAATTCATCTTCATCGTGTTCTTATCAGTTTTGTTAACTCTCAATTGTCTTCTTCCTCTTCCCCATTCACTTCTTCCTACATCTATTTTTCCTACAGATCATCGTTTTGTGCTCCTCTTCGTACTTTTGTATTTTCTCTTATGCCTTCCTTCCTCACTTCCAACCATATTCACTCCTATTCCTGGTAATCTCTCCATCTACCTTATCCTCCACCTTCACCAACTCCTTTCTCCGTCTTTCCAATCCTCCACCACTTCGTTTCTCCCTCCAATTGAAATCTCCATTACCCATAGATCCTTTGGCCTCAAAACCATTATAATACAATTAGAGATTTCTTACACGACTCTGCGTGGTCAACAGACCGATAAAGACCGACACCCCCCAACCCCCCATCCCCTAAAACCCCTAATAAAACCCTTCCAGGAGAATCCCCACGAATTCCAGACCCTGCGGAGATATTCCCACGGAAGTTGCTTGCCCAATAGAAGACTGCCTGCCCACAGGACCTAAAAGATGGACAAATTTCGGGATTCATTGCTTATCTCAAAAGATTCAATCCAATTGTGTATATTTTTTTAACCGAGGGGTAATGGATTTTCAATCTCATTCGTAGATGATTGATTATCAGTTACTGACCGAGGTTTGTAAATCCCCTCGGTGATGTCTCAGAAATGGTGATACTCAATCTACTGGAGGGTGATTTCTCCCAGTAAGCAGATTTTCAATCTTCTGGCGAATGCCCTCAAATCTACCGGCAGACAATTTAAATCTTCTAGATGCGGGATTCTGAATGCAGTGGAGCGCGAATTTAAATTTGTTTGTTGGATATATTCAATCCAACGGTAGATGATTTTCAAATCATCGATCATTTATTACACTGCGTTACTATAAAAAAATAAACTGGCAGTTCAAAACTTCACGTTCTCCCACTTCTGGATACTATGCATTTCATATTCCTATTTCTCTCCTTAACATTGGCTGTAATGTTAATTCTAATTCCCTGCATTTTCAGTTCAGATTAAACAGACCTAATAAAAATAGCTTTGAAATGATCTGGAGAGCCGTACATTTCCTTTTAGATGCGATAGTAATTTTAGATCTCTGCATTTTCTTTGCAGATTAAACAAATCTTCTGAAAAAATATGCATAAAACAGGTTTTTAACAGATCTGAAGAGGTATTATTTGCGAAAACCATTGATGTGCTAATCACGAGTCGAGGACCCCCAATCAAAACAATGTCTGCCCTTGTGACGGGACCAAAAATTCATCGAAAATATCAATCCAAATTTTCAAAAACGGACGGGACAAAGGGACCGAATTTTTCAATTGCATTTTGGCCCTCTCCTCCAAAAGCAACATGTGATCTATGATGGCGAAAAAATTAACCTCAGCAAACAAAAGACTGGAACGGACAGCCAAATCTGCTTCCTTAAGAGGTATTGGAGAGAAGTGTCCAATCATGACGGTGATTGACATCGTCTGTTTATCTAAAGCTCATTGTTGCCAGACTCCACCTCAGCAATCTGCTTGTGGTTGCAAAATTATCGTAGATTGGAGAACACTGGCATTCCTTCTTCCCCCGTCTGTCTGTTTCGTTCCTTGTTCTTCAAAATGAAAAAAATTATCTCTCCTTTTTTTGCCTTGTTCTTCGAAACAGCTATCTCTCTCTCTCTCTCTCTCTCTCTCTAAAATACCAAATCGTTAGATTTCTCCTTGAAATTTCTTCTTTTACAACATTAGGGGGGAAAATTAGCCGCATGGCCAAGTTATCGTCAGTGATTAATATAGCTACTGGCATTAGACCTTTATAAGGCCTTTTATAAAATAATTCTTCCTCAGCTAAAACCATGTCGGACAAGGCACAACTAATTTTCCATTTTTGTTACTAGATTACCTGTTTATCGACAGCAAAATTGTAATAATTTTGGAATTCCATCTTACTTGCAATACTTCAATGACATTTTGTTGTTCTACACCTCATTGTTCAATATTTTGCGACGGCTAAAGGTGGAGTTCATTGCCCGTACACGGTTTGTGTTAAACACAGACACACACACACACACGTAATAAAAATACCGATACACATTCGTTTTATATAACAGGATTTCATTAAGACACAAGAGCTGGCCATAGTTGTCGTTCGTTTTGAGCCTTGAGAATGCAATATTTCCTAGCTAGTTCTCAGATGTATGACTCCAATTGCTGTCAAATAAACTTCGGCATTTAAGCTCACGTGACAAGTACTGGAACCTGACAGACTTAAACCGCCTGTTGTAAACGGAAATGTTCCACAACGAGGTTTCAGCTGTCATTACAAAAACCAACCGCTAATAGGTGCTTCCGCAATATAATTTCAAGTTTTTATTGAATGTGGCGACCATGTTTTATGTCACCTTATTTTGATGTTGTTGAGATGGTTATATTATTATTAAACTAGAATTTTCACGATATACTTTTTTAAGCAACCTTTGTAGTTATTCTTGTTTTGAGTATTTCATCTGGAAGATGTCTTAAATTCTCTTTTTCTAGTCATTTTCTAATCTCCGCGTACACTGCTGTCTTCCCTTTCACTCCTCAGTTCTTTTCGGTTTAACCCTGTCTCTCTCCGCAAAGACTACTGCGAAGGCAATTATTCGTAAGCAATTAAGCAGACCCTCATAGCAAAGGCGCATGTCATCATTACTTCTACTGCTTATGAGCGTGTGTGTGTGTGTGTGTGTGTGTGTGTGTGTGTGTGTGTACGGACGCTTGCATTTGTGCATGCACACTGGCTTCATGCTCGTTTCGTGATCGCACGTTTACGTGCGTATTTCGGGTCGTGAATAGTAACTGGCAAGAAAGAAAAGAAGAAAAAACAAAAGGGGGGAAAAAATGAAGTTTTCTACGATGTGCAAATAGTCCATGGGGGACTGCACAAAACTGAAGAATTCTACGTGATTTGAATAGAAATGCGTCTTTCGACCACAGTTAGCCATCACCTTACAGTACAGTTTTCCACATGGTTTGTACACTTTACACACACACGTATATATATATATATATATATATATATATATATATATATATATATATATATATATATATTCACAACACACAATCACACACACACACACACTAAGTGTGTGTGTGTGTGGTGTGTGTATGTAGTGTACAAACCATGCGGAAAATTATAGAGGGATGTCTAACCGTGCTCGAAAAACGCATTTCTATTCAAATCAAGTAGAATTCTGCAGTTTTCTAGTAACCCATGGACTATTATATATATATATATATATATATATATATATATATATATATATATATATATATATATATATATATATATATATATATATATATATATATATATATTTTATATATGTGTGTGTATAAACATTAAGCTACAAATGTCGTTAAACATGCAAATCGCTCTGCCTCGAAAATAATACCGAAGGGGAATTATAACTGATAAGTGGTTCGTTATCTGGCAATTCGTTGCCGTCTGGTGACGAACCACTTATCAATTATGAATCCCCGTTCGGTATT
>NC_089777.1:42092395-42107395 GCF_040412425.1 Macrobrachium rosenbergii | reverse complement strand
AGAATGACCTAAAATTTAAAATCACTGAATTAATTACAAATTAGTTACCTTATATATATATATATATATATATATATATATATATATATATATATATATATATATATATATATATATATATATATATATATATATATATATATATATATATATATGTATATATATATATATATATATATACTGTATTCGTATGTTTAATAAAAAATTTTATTTGTAAAAATATTCGTCTTGCAGAAAATTGTTATTGTTTACCAAAAGAAAAAAAGAGAATTATTGAGTTGTACTTTTATAACATTTTTGGTGGTCAGTCACCTCCTTGTATAATCTTTTAATTGTCTTGTCCTTGCTTCTGAACAGTTGATCCTAATCCTTTGTAAAACCTCTTAAATATTTACCCATGTTTTGGCAGTTCTACTAATTCTTCAATTGTGTTGGATTCCAGGTACATATTTTTCCTTTTGTAATCCCCATCTGCCATTTGTATGAGCTTTCTTTGTAAACTTATTTTTATATTTCTTCTGTCTGCTAAGTAAAGGACAACAAAAGGCCCCGCAGCACTCCATTATTTCTCTTTCCTTCGTGGATTTTGTCTTTATTTATATATTCATCACGTTCCATATTTTCGTATTATTATACATACATTCCATATCTTATATATATATATATAATTATATATATATATATACATACATACACACACACACACATATATATATATATATATATATATATATATATATATATATATATATATATATATATATATATATATATATATATATATATATATATATATATATATTTACTATGGCAGAGGAAAATAGCCATAGAGTGGAAAATGTATTTCTTGGTGGGGAAGTTAATAAACTACCATATTTCGTGATTTTGGAAGGGTAACATCAAACTCCGAGTTTTGGGCGGGAGTTAAAATTTACCAAATTTGGAGGGATATGGGAAGGGAATTATCAAATTAGGATGGCTGAGAAGAATAATGTAGATGTTTTTAGTCTAGTTAAGACTCTTTGGGAGGAGTGCTGAAGCTTTCCAAATTTTGAGAGTTAAGGAAACAAAATCTACCAGATTGCGAGGGGCTGGAGGAGTTATGCAGGTAGCCATAATTAGGTAAATGCTAATTGCAGAGGTGAATTAAAATAGGCCCAAGTCTCAGGTTTTGGGATACAAACTATACCCAGCTCACAGGTTTACAAGAGGTGGATCAATGACAGTTTCTTAGAATAAGACCACTTTTAAATGTTTTTAATATGGGGGGTGGAGGCGGCGTTAACCTTACCGATCTCTGATAGGTTATGGAGAGGGAACCAGAGACGCGTAGAGAGGCTTAAGTTATTTATTACATGACATTTAGGGGGTGGAAGATTGGGGTGGAGAGGGGACGTGCTCAGGTTGTGAGTTATTCGTTAAGAAACCCGTAGAAAGGGTAAGGTCATTTTTTCCCCTTGATTTCTTAAACACAACGTTGAGTGATTTATTGATTGAATTAGATATGCAGTCCCATTAGTGTGTAATCTATGATCGCATTTTTACCCCAATCGCCCCCCGCCCCTTTACATAACCCCCCTCCCACTAACCCGACCCTTTCTTAGCCGTAGGAAAAATGTATAACGAATCAAAAGTTGGTCAGAATTAGTCACGCATTGTTTCACCTTTCTATATCAGGGACGGGCCAAGCCCGCCTAGGAAATGTACGTAGATCATTTTAGAAAGCATGACATTTTTTAATGATTTTCGTCTGTATTGTACTTATAATTGGTTACTTCCGCTTTTCCAATTATGGCGTTCTCTCCTCCAAAAGGCTGCTTTACTGGCCTTTAGTGTTGTTAATATGAATATTTGTATATCTTGAATAATAATAATAAAATAATAATAATCGTTATCATCATTATTACCATACGTCTTAGACGAGGTGGTTCCAAACGGTACCACCTTTGGTTTCCACCCTGCAGGTTGTCAGTAAGTCTTTTGGGGTGAGGATGCTAGCCCCATGACATGGAATTCAGTGTTTTTTTTAACAAAATCAAACGGTGGCCTTTATACTGGAGAGACGAGTGTCCTAACTGCTAGACCCTGGCTTTACACTCTTGCCTCGCAGGCTACCCAACCCCAAGATGTCTACAAAAAATATAATAATGAAATAGAATGAAGTGAAAAACTTAATACACCGAGTAAATAAATACAAAAATAAATAAATAAAAGTATGCCTGAACGCACCTTTCGAGCAAGAGAACGGCAAGGAAAATTCTCAATAACTTCGTAAGCTCCTTAAAAGCTTACTGAGCTTTTATAAGACCTCATCTCCTAACACGAGACAAAAGAAGCTTATAATAGAGCTGGCGGACGGCTCTAAAGAGCAGCTGATTTCATTCGCATTATGGAGGCATCGTAAATCACTTTCGGCTTCACTGCTTATTATCATCAGGAGCTGAATAAAAAATGATGACCGATTTTCTCTCAGCGAAACTGCATCTTTTGATATCCAATTCGACATATTCTCATGTTCCTAGTTAGCCCTTGATTGGGGCGGCCGGTCATTCGTCTTGTTCAAAAGAGCAGCAACTCTTCAAAGCGATCGCTTTGGAAAAGTATAAATCACCTTTTTCTTGCAGTGAATCCTGTCTCCCTTCTACTTGTGGGTTTTTTTTTTTCCTCGTGAAACCATGGACAGTCATTCTTGGAATCGCTATTGATTGATCATTTATGACATCTAGCGATGCAACCGGTATTAATGCTGATGTTAGCAGACAAAAGTGATGGCAATACCTTTACCCCATCATAGTAGTTTTCTGACATCTTGCTTTTGTCATGTATCTATTATATCACTTTTCAAAATTTATTTTCTACATAATTTTTTTCATTGGTTTTACACATTTGAGTAATCTGTACCATGGAAGCCTGCCTTAACAATTTAACAGCCTTTTAGAATTGTTCCATAATAATAATAATAATAATAATAATAATAATAATAATGAAATAAAACTCCGAACTATAATAATCACAGTAACAGAGTCTCATGGGCACCACTCATGGCGCCAAGATAAGCCAATCCCGTCTAGTTTTAGTTCAGACTCACACGAACCCCATATCTTAAATGCTCCCTGTTAAAAGCAAGAATCTTCAGTTGTATGCTAATAGGCTAGTCAAATTCAGGCCGTTCGACTGTCTGTATCATACGAGTTGATCAAGGCACTGCAACAGGTAAGGCTAGAATCCGTTCTAAAACTTGTTCCTTCAACCATTAATCATTTATATGCCTTGTTGGACCGGGGGGAGGGTGTGTGTGTGTGTGTGTGTGTGTGACTAGAAAGGTTCTAAGGTTAACACGTGTCTTTAGCAATATCGTTCAAAAGCAGCCTCAATGATCAAAGTGGTTAATGTTATTTATTAAGATTTACTTTTTAAATCAGTAAACGCTTTATCGCATACTTATCTCTGTACTTTCCTTACTATATCCTAGCCGCATAATGACTGCTGTCCCAGCACCTACCAACTTTTACAAACAAATAAATCATCGTTTAGTTTCCAGCTAAGGTGGATAGTTGGTTTTTTAGATGAACCCGCTATGTGCCAGCACGGCCCCTTGCCCTTAGGCGACCCGTAAATGTGGGGCACGGTGTTAAAGCGAATCAGAGACGTAATGTGGACCTTTGACTCCAACCAACCAACAGACAGTCTCAACAGGCAGTCTAACAGACAAACCACTCATATATGTGTATATAATATATAATTTATATACTGCAGGTACCAAAACAGTATTTGCAGACTGAGGTTACACAAATACAAACTGTTACCTGACGCAGGTTATCGTGGTTTTACTCGAGAATGCAAGACTGATCTAGAAAAGAATTATATTTCATTTAGTATCTAAACAGTGTTTAGGCTACTTAGCGTTTTGAACAATTTCATACTAGAAAATAGTACAGAGGTCATAAAATTCGATAGTAACAAGTATACATTCACTAATATAGCATGAGTTGTAATTACAATCCCATATCTGCATTAAAACTTCATTTTCTTGTTCTTTTTATACTTACTTATATATATATATATATATATATATATATATATATATATATATATATATATTAGAGAGAGAGAGAGAGAGAGAGAGAGAGAGAGAGAGAGAGAGAGAGAGAGAGAGAGAGAGAGAGAGAGAGAGAGAGAGAGAATGCAAATCCAACTTTACGATAACTGTAATTTCATTAAGAGTATAGAAAGACGTAGTTTACAAAATCAGAACCCCTTCACACGTAAACTAGTTGAGAAGAGGGCATCACAAGATATTTAATATGGTCTTCTAGAAGTACATTTCAATTCCAAATTTCTTTGAGAGAGAGAGAGAGAGAGAGAGAGAGAGAGAGAGAGAGAGAGAGAGAGAGAGAGAGAATAAAATGCAATTCCATTATGCAACATAATTTTCTTGGGGAGGAGATAGAAACAAGCAATTTCAATTTTACCACAATTTCTCTGAGTTTTCGAAATCCATTTTATTTTGTAATTTCATTGGGAGATGCAGAGACAGAAGTAAAGAGCAATTCCAATTCGCAATATATTTTCTGTGAAAGATAGTAAAATGAAATTTCAATTTGCAACATAATTCCATTGGGAGAGAGATAGTAATATCCAATGTCAATTTTTACCACAATTTCTTTGAGTTTTTGAAATCCAGCTTAATACAGTTCCTTGAGATGGAGAGATAAAAGTAAAGGTCTATTCCACTTTGCAGTACGATTTATTTGAGAGAGAGAGAGAGAGAGAGAGAGAGAGAGAGAGAGAGAGAGAGAGAGAGAGAGAGAGAGAGAGAGATTAGCAAATGCGTTTTTCCCGCTGGCACCGTTCCTGCCTTACGCTCCAACGCGACGGGAGGTCGCCCATAACTTTCCAGTTCCTCCAATAACCCTGGAATACCTCTTAGCTCGCGTAAGAAGAAGATGAAGGCCGGCGAGATCCATCGGGGAGATTTTTAAAGTCTCGTAACCTCATCTTATTTTCGCCGATTTATGCTCATGATACGCTCATTTCGGCGGTTTATATTCACCCTTCGTGTGATTTTACGGGGATCATTCCATGTTTATTAACTAACTACTTAAGTGGGAGTTTTCTCACTTCTTTTGCAGAGGGACGAAGAGTTAGGAAGGAAGAGTGGGGAGGCGGGGTGGGGGTGGGGGGGGAGGAGCCTGCCTCTCATATGTACTCATGATGTAGCTCAGTCTGGTTTGAAGTCTTATTTACCGTATATACTTGCGTTTCTGTTACATCTGTACTTACGCATATCATCATTTGGTAAGTCTTTCATTCCAAAGCAACTACTTGAACATTTTTATATCTTTGAAAACTTTATCAGTACTAAAGAATTTTCCCTCCTGAAAAGTGGTAATATTCTTCGGCTAATTAGTTTTCTTTTATCTCCACCCTATTATACGCTGACAAGTAGTTTTATTGAGTAATTAGTCAAGTGATGACAGATAATTACGCTTTTGCTCTCCTGATAAGATGATTAATTCAGTTATTTTAATTAAATGAGCATATAATAAGTATATTAAGTAGCTTAATTCAACATTTTGTTTTTTACGTTCTACACTACAATAACCTTAACTAGCACAAAGTCACATTAAGTTATTGTTGATTTACGGTGCGCAGAGCCTTAGAGAGGTATGAGAGAGCTGTCTCTTGAAAACGAATATGTTAAGAAGCTGGGAATGCAGGGGACGAAGTGGATCCCTGTTCAGCATTAAGGAAGAGACTGATATAAGAGACCTTAGTGGTGATTTTCACACACACAGATTGTGAGGACAATTACAATTTGAGTACCTGTACGTTGCTTTTATAGATTTAACTTGAGCATTGCTCAACTACGAACTCTCCATTTCTCCCTTATATGCGCCTTACATACTGTAGGTCTCGAGGAGGCAAAACAGGAGATCGCCAGCACGTGTTAGTGACCTATCCTCGGCCAGAGAGTTCCACGAAGACTCGGCAGCTTCAGGTGCTTGCAGTTACGTGGAACGGGCGATGTTTCAAGAAGTCTAGAGTAGTCCAGGCACCCACCCGAATTGCAGACTCGAAGATCTGGAAGATACACTCCTTCCACCAAACTAAACTCTACCTTGTGCTAACACCGGATGTTGTAAATTCTCCTTATAAACAAAGGACAGCGACGAACTGGACCACATAATCCAAGTTCAGTACCAATTAGGATTAGTTTAGAACCGGTGGGTGTAAAGGGATAACTAGAGAGATTAGTATTTCAGCAAGGTGGAAGTGAAATACTGTGAAAATGAAGTAAAGGTACTAAAGTTCAGTTGTCCATAGGTAGTTTAATTTTCATTACTGGAATTCCGTATAGTTATAGAAATGATCCACTGTTATTTCTATAATAAAGTGTTGCTGTCAAAAATGTAAAATTACACTTGTGTCTTAAAATGCTGTCAATTGCTCTTACGCTGGTTGTTAATTCACAGATTCATGTAAGGAATCATTTAAGTCTTGTCTAACACCCATAAAAATGAAGTCCCTGTGAAAGTTATACTTCTGCAGTGCTGTATATTTATAAAACTATCTCCCCGTTTAAAAAAGTTATCGTAATTGCCAAGATTACTGTATCAGTGAAAATGTTAAGAGACATTTAGCACACTGCTGAAAATGTTAAATTGCTGAGGTATATGTCAGTTCATTTCTGCAATTTAAGATGTTCTAAGTAATCGTCTAGGTTACGGGTTGTGCCTGGCAGCAAATGTTTTGTATGCTTAACAACATAAAATTTCTGGACACGATCGAAGTGAGGCTGAGAACAGATTTCAAATTGTTAGGTTTGTGATGCTGTGGCAATGCAAATTGCATTTACTTATTGCAAGCGAGATTCGAACTTGGCTATGCAAAATAGCGTAACCGTGCTGAACTCTTGTCGTTGAGAGTTCTTTCCTTTGTGAAACAGGTAATATAAAGGTCACTTGTATATCACGTAGCTGTTCTTGTCACTATCGTGTTTAGTACAAGAAAAGGTATTTTCTTAATATAATATATCAACATAGTCATGCAATCCCCATCCCTCGCGTGAAGATTGATTTTTTCAATGGAGAGAGGTATGCAGATCTGTAGTTTCACCCGTTTGTTTCAATTTCATTTGTCCGAAACAGAGTTAATTCCTCCGGGAGTCTTCCAGAAATGCGTTTAGTCATTCGATGATGAAGTAAAATCCATTGTTCAAATCTCATAGTGTATGCGTGTGCTATTTAGTTTTTTCTTTTTTCTTGTTTAAAGCATATGCACTCTTGTATTTAATGTAATGACATGAGTTGTACTGAGAATTGTGTAAATTTCATTTTCTATTCATTTCCATCCATTATGTACGTATGTTCATGTATTATTGTGCGTTTCATTTTGATTTATTTTGTGGCAGCCTTGAGCACTTAAACTAAATCCTACCTTTAAAATATTCTACATGCGCTACAATAGCCTTCTAAACCAACCTGTGAAATGAAATATATTATAAAATTATTCCTGTGTGACTGCACCAAACATAACACTATGTGTGTGTGTGTGTGTATGTATATATATATATATATATATATATATATATATATATATATATATATATATATATATATATATATATATATATATACGTATAAAATACTATATATAATATATACACAGTATAAAATTTTCTGGTGCAGTCTTTTCAATAACTCTCGACTGCACTAGACTATATGTATTAAAATGTGAATCTAGAAATGTCTGAAGAATACCAGGGGTTGCCGACTGACATAGCTGTTGGTTTAGAAATCAATAAATATGGAAGTATTGAATTAGTTTTGTTTATCCGTCCTTGATGACTGGAAAAATGAAAAAGAACTGGAAACATTTGAGGTTTTGTCAGTAAATCATTGAAGCCATCTATGCATTGGTAATTTATGTGTGTGTGTGTATGTATATGTGTACATTATATATATATATATATATATATATATATATATATATATATATATATATATATATATATATATATATATATATATATATATATATATATATATATATATATATATATATATATATATATATATATATATATATATATATATATATATATATATATGTATATATATATACATATGTTGAAGATTTTTGCTCTCTATTTATCACTAGACAACCTGTCAGTTTGTACCAGACACATATGTGCACTTGAAAAAATCACATTGCCCTCCTAACTTCTCGATTTCTTCACACTTTTGGATAAATTACTACAAAGTCTAAGATCTAAAGGAAAAATCATAAGAAGAAATTCTAACATCCATAACAGGATTCAACCCCGCATTCGGTATATGAAAGCATAGTTGGGTTAACCCACTTGACCACGAAATACGAATCCTACTAGGGATGATAAAATTGCTTCATTTGGTTCTTCCTTTGGATCTTTAGTGATAAACGCATTCAAAAATTGTGAAGAAATAGAGAAGGTAAGGAATCACTGTGATTATTACAATTATGGGTGGAATGGTGGGGTCATGAATTACTTGGGCGGTTCCAGGGGGAGCAAAGAGCCCCGGCCAGGTTAGGACACCGCGTTCGAGGTTAGGTTAGGCAGAGGTAAGTCTTGGTAGGTTGAATTCCTTTTGAAATGCCCACTACAAAAATGCATGTTAGGCTTACAGTAGCCCTGCTCCATACTCTGTACTTGAGAGAGAGAGAGAGAGAGAGAGAGAGAGAGAGAGAGAGAGAGAGAGAGAGAGAGAGAGAGAGAGAGAGAGAGAGAATTTTCCTTAACGGGGTGACGATCCTTGTACCGTAAGTACTGAATCACAGATGAGCCACCTTTACAAAAAAGCGTCCGAATCACCAGGGAGGTCCAAAGCTTAGGAGTCAGACACATATATATTGATATATCTGGGCATATTACATCTTCTCTCGCTTTTTCTCCCTCACAATCAAGATTAAATTTAGTAGGAGGTTAAAGTTTGCCAATCCGTCACTATTTTACCGTGCTTAACTTCTTAGACTGGCACCCAGTGAAATAGACTGTCAACATGCAATAATGATTACTTTTTTCAAAATGAATAAGTGGAAGATAAAATATACCAAGAGAAGCATGGCAAAGAAATTTAATAATATACATTTCACACAAGCTTAAGGAATAAAACATGTTTCCAGGGTGGTTAAGGTACCAAAGATTTCCGAACGGCTTATTCCTAACAATGATAGATCTACAAACTCCCACGATCCATGAAACTTTAGGGCTATATTCAGTTTCATCAGAAGTTAGGAAATAAACCGCGCCTCCAGGTGAGAGAAGCTACCTAACGTTTCCAGACGGAGTATTTCCTGTCCTACAGCCCGCTGTAAACTCTCTGGAAACCTTTAGCAATGTTGTTTTATCTGTGAGTAAGGCTTGTGATCCTAAAATATAAAAAAATAAAAAAAATAATAGAACAAAAAACGGACCTCATCCAAAGACGCGTGATATCACTTGATGAAGTCTGTTCCTGCAATGCATCGCTCAAATGTGCCCAAGCCAATGTTGCCGATTAGTCATGATGTATTTGCAAGATCGATGATGCGACTATCCTTACGCCTTATATGTTATCGTCGTCTGTATCAGCTGGAAGCTAAAGTCAACAGGACTGGGAATCACTCACGCTGATTGGTGATTTCCGCCCGAGTTGTCGATTTGCATTTTTTTTTTTTTTTTTTTTGCTCCACCGCTGAGCAACACCGCTTTGAAGATTGGATGTGCTTCATTCAGCCATATTTAGAAGATGTTGTATCATTGTAACATTCGTCTGAATATAAACTTATCATCGTGAAGAAAATATTAATTAAGTTTAATATTTCTTCTCTTTATCTTTCACAAGTTACCCACAGGCAAGATTCATGAAAGTGAAGTAAGTTCTATTTCATATTAAAAATATTTCTTTATGTAAATGAACTATTGTTCGAAATGATTCCTTGGAGCCTATTCTACATTTCTCACGGTCCCCTTACACACACACACACACACACACACACACACACACACACACACATATATATATATATATATATATATATATATATATATATATATATATATATATATATATATATATATATATATATATATATATATATATATATATATATAATATAATTACAGATATATTTCTAGCTTTAAACCACAAATAAAATATTTAATGTGACTTTTATTTTGCCATTGACGAAGGACTGATATGTGAAGTCATTATATCTTTGAACAGTACTGACCATACACACAGTACTGTTCTTGTAGTATATATATTTGTGATACTCTGTATCAGTCCTTCGTCAATGGCTTGAAATAAAGTCGAAAACCGGTTCAGACCACACCCTATTCTTATTTTTCACCTGTGTTAATGTGTGATATATATATATATATATATATATATATATATATATATATATATATATATATATTTATATATAATATATATATAATATAATTAGATATATTTCTAGCTTTAAACCACAAATAACTATTTAATGGAATTCATTATATCTTTGGTATGACCTGCAAAAGGTAATCATATATGATAACAGCTCCTGCCTTGACGGGGATTCGAACCAATATCTTCCTGGGTAAGCGAGTTATTTCCAAATTATATTGAATCTGATATTTAGAGAAAAAATGCCTAGTGTAAAACTAGTGGCATACTATATATATATATATATATATATATATATATATATATATATATATATATATATATATATATATGTATGTATGTATGTGTGTGTGTGTTAAACTGACACATGGTTACCTGATGAGTAACCCCATGCCCCTATACCTATAAAAAGGAAATATGTAATGTACAAATAACAGTAAAGTATTTTAAAGGTATGTCCAAAATATAGAATCCAAAGAGACATTTTATTTAGAAGATATTCCTTTAAAGATATACTGTCAGAAAATGACAAATTTTCACTTTTTAATATTTTAAAATTCCCTAAATTTAATCATTTATATGATAAAATATAAGATTTATAGAACAATTTATAATATATTCTAATTAAATTAAAATATAAGATTCATAGAATAATTTATAATATATTCCTAATTAACTTAATTAATTCAGATTAACAAAGTCACTAGTTATAATTAAATTCTTAGAGAGTTTAAATAGCTTGTCTAATCCTTCGTAGGAGAGTTGATATTAACTCAGTAGTCTGGTTAAACTAACGTTAAAAAAAAAAAAAACTCAATGGAGAGGAAATTCCATTGCTTACCTGTTTCTACAAAGCCGAGAAGACCCATCTATTGGTAGCTTGATGGTGACCGCATCAAAAAGGCTACTGGTAGTGAATATTTGTACCTACTCACCCTGCTCTCTCTCTCTCTCTCTCAGGTCTACAACGAAACATGCTATACCCAACAAGCTTTAACCAAAATAATTTATTTGACAAAAAATATAACATAACTGGATTGCAAAAAATAAGAGATGAAATAAAATGGAATACTAATGTTCCCCAAAAGATAAATCATATTACAGTCCATGATATTTAACTAATTATTTTCTATGCATCTTTAACTCACAATAGGTCAAAATAAGTCAATGTCCTGTACATTCCCAATGACATCTTTAACCTCTTTCTCAGTGAAACATCTGAAGAAGTCAAATAAACCCCTTATTAAACAAAATGCATAAAAATAAAGATATGGAAATTCCTCCACTTTACTTATGAAGTACATACAATATAATAAATGCTTAATACAAAAGACAATATATAAGTGAAAAAGCAATCTACAGTTTGGGAAATCAAACTTGGATCCTACCACCAAACAACAATGTTCACAGTTTTAATCGATAGGTCTCGAACCACAGAGTCTTCACTGAAGACTTTTAATAATGTTCAGTGTTGGTCTTCAAATGATAATTTTCTCATAACTAATCCCTTCACACCCTGGGATTCCGCCCAAAAGAAAAGCACATACACACTCCTATACAGGAACCTGGACATTTCTGGCGAACTCACTCACGAAGTCATGTGGCGAGTTCCCACGTCTTGAGAACACCTGATGTAACAGTTTTACTTAATTAGGAAACGAGTCAGATAACAGCTAAACATCCTCTCAAGGTTTCTCAGAATGTTTTTGCCACACTTTTTAATTAAACATCTACTGTGTGTAATTCTAATAGCCACAATGCACTCTTAACTTCTCGAATTCTTCGCGCTTTTTTGGATATGCTTGTAACTACAAAGCCGTAAGATCCAAACGCAAAAAATTGAAGAGACTGTGATGGCCGGTCGCGGGAAATGAACCCGCGTCACCATAATCACAAGGAGGTCACGTTTCTGACCTGACCACGAGAAGGGCATTGTGGCTATTAGAATTACATATGTGTCTGGTAAAAGTGACCAGTAGATTCTACATATACTGTGTACTGTAATTCATAAAATACTTCATAAAATATATATATATATATATATATATATATATATATATATATATATATATATATATATATATATATATATATATATATATATATGAGAAAGAGAGAGAGAGAGAGAGGGCACTGTCATTAATAAACATTACGTGTGCATCTGACAAAAAGTGACTAGTAGATTGTAAATATATATTTCAGTCTAAAAAGCAACATAAACAACGAGTGAAAACTTGCCTGTGATGGTGAATGTGGGTTTACAGTTCTAGCAAATGTCTCTGAATTCGACAGATATAATTATGTATGTATGTATGAGTGGGAATAGACCTTCTCCGTGGCCAGGCAATTATTGTTACCTTCTTCTGATATCCCGAACCCTAGATCGAATCTCGGCCGGGCATCAGAATAGCCTCATTTTTTTTATTATATGGACCTAGGCGACTTCTGACCAGCCCAATACAGTCACCGGACTACCAGGTACTAGATTCTCTATTTAGAAAAAGAAAAGCGTCCCTTTATCACTCCATCATCACTTAAGCTTCAAACCCGCGTTTCCCATTCATGGGTAAGATATTACAAATCACATCGTAGATCCCAACTACTTATTACACACACACACACACACACACACACACACACACACACACACACACACACACACACACACATATATATATATATATATATATATATATATATATATATATATTGTCACAAATGTATATATTGTCTAAATGTGCTGCTCTCATCTCTATCTTCTCTTACCATAAAATAAAAAGTTATCATTCATTAAGGAGGGGTAATTTTGTTTGTAGTCCCGAGAAGGGTCAAGTCAGGTAGGAGAATTACTATAGCCTTATACAATAGCCTTATCCTAGGACCAATATCCCTGTGTTCTCCTTTTTGCTGGTTCTTAATTGCTTTTCCAGGAATGCAGGCACCCCTTGCTTTGACTAACCATTTCTGGAATTGGTTTGCCATGAGTAAGCCTGAATTTGCAACTGAGTACCAGTAACTGTTCCTCTCACCAAATCTCTCATTTTTTTTCCTTAGAAATCATCTCCCAAAGTAAAACCCCTTCCTAAATACTAGCATGTGTTCCCCATATGAATTAAGTTTATTAATAAAATAATCCTTTGCTCAGTGACACAGAATAAATCACCACTCCATGGTGATAGACGTCAAATGAGAGATCACCTGAAACCTTACAAGCTGCCCATTCTGTTTTTAGGTACGTATTACATTGCTCAACCTCGCATTCCTGCCATCCATCTTGCTTGGAAAACTCCTGCCTTTTTACCTCAGGCTATTAAATGTACAACATTTCCAAAAATCAGGAATTGCAAAGGAGTCCCTAGAGGGGATCCAGATTCCATTGTGCTAGAGACTGTAGCAGTAACGTATCTATTGTAATCAGAATCAGTATTTTGTGGTGCTGTTAAGTCTACCAGTAACTTTATTAAGAGCTAAATCAGTATTCTTTTGATTGAATTGCTAATGTTGTATGGAATAAAGTAGTACCTTCTATTGATCCACCATTATTCTTATACGTAATTTGGTATATTTCATATATTACTTGGTATTTACAGATGTCCACGGTGAGTGCAATTCAAGGCTTATCCTAGTAATTATCTAATTAATGTAATTAATCGAGGACAACCGTATATATATGTATTATATGCTGGAACCATCCGCTGGTCACATTTTACCAGACACGTATATAAGTGTATATATATATTTATTTATTGGAAAGGTGGGTAGAGCTCTCGCAAAGGTCCCTACAGGACTCTCCGATTCCAATGAAGAATTAGAGAATTTGTTTCTGGTGGTAGAAATTCATTTCTCGTCATAATGTGGTTCAGATTCAGTAAGCTGTTCCCGTTGTTAGGTGCCAGTTGGTTCTTAGCCTCTAAAATAAATCTAACCCTTTGGGCCAGAGGAGAGCTGTTAATCAGCTTAGTTCTGATTGAAATTACTTATACTTTTTTATATAATATACATATATATTCTATTGATATATATATATATCTTATATATATAATTTGGTATATATATATATTATATATATATATATATATTGTATACATAAGTGCAATTCAAGGAAACTTAAACACTGGAGTAATTATCTAATTTGACGCTAGGTCCTTTACTTAGACAGACTGAAGAAATATAAGATATGCTGGAACCATTAAATGACAGATTTTAAAGACACATATAATTCTCATTGACACAAAATGCATAGTATATATAAACAGGATTAAATATTTAAGATATATTTTATAAAGGTTTTTCATTGGGAAGGTGGGCAGGGACAGGACAATTAAAAGGATTATACAGGTTCGTGACTGACCACCTAAAAATTAGAAAAATGTTCAAGAATGACTCTAAAAATAAAATCACTGACTTAATTACAAGTTAGCTACTTGATATATTTTCTATATCCGGTGTTGAATATAATTCATTTGTTGTTCATCTTGCAAAAAGTTATTATTGTTTATAAAAAAAGAGAATTATTGTGTTGTACTAAAAATTTTTAGGTGGTCAGTCACGAACCTGTTAATCCTTTAATTGTCCTGTCCCTGCTCCT
>NC_089777.1:41982395-42087395 GCF_040412425.1 Macrobrachium rosenbergii | reverse complement strand
TCCCTGACTACTGAAACGACTGCGAAATTTAGCAAAACAGAATCCATAAATCCACTTGATGACAATAAAAAAAATGTGACAAATATTTATTGATACTTATTAATTCAATGATGACTTTAACGCTTTATAGAAAAGTAAATAAATACATAAAATGAAAACAATATAAACTCGAATAGTTGGCTGAAACACGATTATACAATTACTATAAGGAAGCAAAGGTCTTTGTCCTGTGCCACGGTATTTTTGCAGTAATTGAACAATTTCATTTAAACTAACTGGAGAGAATCTAGTTTTTTAACACAACAGATAACGTTAGTTTAAATCAAAATTCCACTATATATATATATATATATATATATATATATATATATATATATATATATATATATATATATATATATATATATATATATATATGCATATATATACACGCATTAAAAATAATTATCTAACTTATTTTGACTGACGATTATCATTTTATTTAAACTTATCGGCGATTTTTTTTTAATTTTCAAGGTGATACAAGTCCTTTTGCAGAAAAAGGATGAATACACATGGATATTTTTCCTAAATTAATTGGCCAGGCTTTCAAAGACTTCGACAAATACAGACACCAGAAATAAGATGCAAGTATTACAAGTCCCAATCTTGAACCATAAGATATATGCATACAATTAATTACCTATAAAGGCCACGGACGAGACTTTTCCAGAGTATTTTTAATTGAGGTAATAAGAGAGTTATCATGCATCGAGAAAGAGTAAATGTGTTTGATCATTCTCATTTCAACTGAATAATGAGACTTTTTATATAGATAAATACATATATAATAACACAATTAACCAAACAAACCAAATTAATTAGTTAGCTGAAAAAAATACGTCATCATCACCATAAAGAAAAAATAAAATGGGTTTAATCGTTCTTATCTGTAGTCAGTGAGTAAAAGTCCTTGAAGTCTTTAAACCCACAGTCGAGGCTTTTTTCATTTTTTTTTATTTTTCACTTCTCTCTAATGCATGAGCTTCATAACGCCTCCGCTGCGAAGGGCCATTACTGTTTCTTGCCTAATCGTGACTCATAAGAGTTTCATTGCTTTTTCTGATGGCAATTGCAGGGCTTTGGAAACCGGGTCTATGATGCGCATTCTTTCCTTGGATTGATCTTTCAATGCCTTCACTTATTATTTCTTTATTTTGTTTGTTTTATTATTATCTTTATATCTCTTTTCTTTTCGCCTCTTTTTTCATCGATGTACATATTTCTTTCACTGTGTTTTTAATTACTCTTCTTCTCTTTAATCTTAATATTTTAACATTCAATGCTTTCTTTTCACTTTTAATATGTTTTCTTTTGCTTTTATTCTCCGTCAAGCTGAAAAGAACGCCAACGAGAGGAAAAAAGGGAGAATAAAACGAAGAGATAACAAATATATAATACATAATAAAATGTAAATCACCGAACTGATAAATATATACACACATAAACTGCATTGTACATGTCAAACGATTTGATCTTATTGGTTTTTGCGCTCCCCAAGTCGTTAAATTGAAATTATATTGATCATCATAATCTTATGAGGTAGAACTCACCGACCGCCACAATGATACTGAGGTTGTTGCTGAAGTCGGTATCTCCTTGCTCGTCCCTCGACGAAAGTCTTTGGCAGGAGCAAGCTTTTGCAACATACACCCAGTTTGGTACCACGAGCGAGGTGCCAATGTTCCTACTTGCTTGCTGTCACTTTAAATAACATGCATAGCTTCAGATTTTACACATACGCTGAGAGAAATACGAGCTAGTTGAGGCAAAGGTTGTAGTAATATGGTAAAGTTGCTGGAAATCGGGCCCATGTGAAGCGCATGACACTTTCGCCGAAGATGAATAAAGCAGACGAATATCTCAACGAGGGTGAAAAATTCTTACTAAAATTTCCCCCAGGAGGAGAAAGGCAGACGGCGGTCTCGCCTCACTCAAGATGGGACAGGTGAAAATCGCGACCGAGATGAGACGAGCAGGACAACCTCAATGATGATGAGAAAAGCGAAGCGCAATCTCGTCGAAATAAGGAAAGCAGACGACACTCTTATCAACGATGAGAAAAACAAGACACCAATAACCCCAAAAATTCAGAAAAAAAAAGATGGCGATCTCACTCAAAATGAGAAAAGCAGAGGACATCATAACCTTTTCCGAATCACCACTTTTATGTCAGGATACAAGTTCGCTTCTTTCAGCCTCACTTCCTCCACATTTTCTTGGATTTCCTTTCGAATTTTTCGATTTTGAAGACCTTTTTCGCGTGGAAAGGATTCCTACAAACTTTTGCCGAGTCACGCCAAATAATTACGGATTACAAGGTAAACCTCGGAGCGTTATGAGTGCACCACAGGAGAGAACTAATTGAAATATATGTATCTCACGTTAAGCGGCTGTTCCGTCTTGGGTGCTTGCCCACCAATGCAAATGTGTTCGCAAGATTGAGTGATAAAATGGATAGATCGAATGTATTTAGCTTGTGTGTGTGTGTGTGTGTGTGTGTGTGTGTGTGAGAGAGAGAGAGAGAGAGAGAGAGAGAGAGAGAGAGAGAGAGAGAGAGAGAGAGAGAGAGAGAAACAGGTATATGGTTTAAGAGAGTGACCACTCGTTAATTATGACGAGGTAGTAAACACACACACACACACACACACACACACACACACACATACACACATATATATATATATATATATATATATATATATATATATATATATATATATATATATATATATATATATATATATATATATATGGAGAGAGAGAGAGATATTGCATCTTGGGTCATTCGGCAGGATATCCAGAAATATCTGTCCAACTGACGCTCACATGTGTGTGTGTATACGAGTTGATTAGTAATGGTCGAGAGATATTGAGGAAGACAGTTCTACCGGTTAGATACCGTGAAAGCAAATAATAATGTACGAGCAATCTAGGCTAGGATATGATCGAGCAGGTTCAGGTGGAAAAGGTCTGGGACCAGTTCTAAGATATCCGTGGAACTGGAGGACAAAGGTTTCTGGTTTCATCGGTCGTATTGGAAAATTCAGAAACAAGCTCTTTAATTTCTAGATGCAATGAATACTATAGCATTCACACATCGCCCCTGGATGCTACTTGGTTTCATCACCGTCAATCTAATACAGTAAGGAACGTCATTCAAGTTATCGACATTTGATGAAATTGCGTAGTACGCCCTCTATCCAATCTATTTGGCTATAGTTAGTTGGGTGTGGAGTCCGTAGTGGAGAGCAACAATTTATAATTGATCTAATCAAGGAAACCCATAACGTGCGCATGGGGTTTATGTCTCGTTTGAAAATGTTCACAGAATCCATGAAGACTGGCTGCTACAGTTTTCCACGATGCTGTCGATATGGGTAAACTATGCTAAGACGTATGACATGATAGCTCTTCGTTGGGTGAGTCGGTAGAGCTGCGGACTGTCACTCGATAGGCCGGAGTTCAATTCCCCGGCCGGCTGATGAAGAGTTAGAGGAATTTATTTCTGGTGATAGAAATTCATTTCTCGTTATAAAGTGGTTCGGATTCCACAATAAGCTGTGATAAAGTAGATTTCCCTTGTAAAAAGCCATGTTGGTTGGTATGGAGATCATTATCGGTCAGATGTTTGACGACATGTTTTCATGTGATTTTCTCAAAGATCTTGTAAAAGGCGTAACATTATTGGTATAATGAGATGGCTTTGGCTGTTTAGCTTCAGTGCTGGTAAAGTAATTGCGTGCTTGAAGATTTCTGCATTAGATTAGTGGTTCTGCTCAGTTCTCTCTTGCACGATTTCAAATTGTTGCCGGAAAGTGGTCTCTGGTCCGCCTGCTGTGGTCATTCTAAGCACGTCGATTGCCATGTCAATCGTTTATCCCGTAAAGAGAAGACTCTATAGTGTGTTTTGGGACCGTTTTAGTTTAGGCCGAAGAATGTAGCGTGGGCAACCTGTTGCTCGCCAGCACCCTCTTGCTCTTTGATGGTCTGACAGTGCTCTTCAGGGGAAGTAAGTTTAGTGCTCGTGAGCACCGATGCAGCACGTTTCATAATTAAACATTT
Source organism: Macrobrachium rosenbergii (assembly GCF_040412425.1). Classification (NCBI taxonomy): domain Eukaryota; kingdom Metazoa; phylum Arthropoda; class Malacostraca; order Decapoda; family Palaemonidae; genus Macrobrachium; species Macrobrachium rosenbergii. The sequence goes on along the minus strand of NC_089777.1, from coordinate 42,083,291 downwards.
ATAAATAAATACAATTTCGTTAAACTGTAAGGGTGCCGGTAGAGTAGACAAAAATGCCCAACACCTAACATAGCCACTGAAAAGACAAGTAAAATTATTTTTCATTTTTTTTTACTATCAAATGTACAGTATATGCAGGGTACATAATCGTATAATAATCGTAAAATGTCTGCTGTTGTATTTGTATATGGACATATTTTGTGTACAAATTGTATTTTACTCATAATTTTTTTGTCTGAATATCATTGGATTTAACGTAGAAAATCTGTTTAGGCAAGTACAATTAAAACTACATTTGCTATGTTTTTTCCTGATATCTATAATTACATTTTCATGCAGCATAAACTTACTGTACTTCATTCTGAGGAAATGGAAAAAGACTTGCTTCCAGTAGGTCTCTTAAGAAAAAAAAAAAAAAGAAACTTACAAAGAAATATGTTCCTCCTTTATTTTTACAAATTTTCATCAACACAAAATATGACATCTGATATCAAAATTCATATTAATCCTAAAATTTTAGTGCTCAGTACTTCAAAGGTTTAGTTACGATATAATGACAATATAAACTATATTAATCTACTATTTAAAAATTATTACGAAAAAACAATGTTAGTTGCTCTCGTCTTGAAAAACAAATAATAGGTTGCTCTTGATGCTTATAAGGTTGCCCAACCATTCTAACTTGTGCCTGTGGACTAGGACCAAATATGTGGAGGATTATTGCCTTGAGCATTGTTCCGGTATGTCATGAGAGATCCACTTACTTTGAGTGGCAATTTCACTCGTCACTTTTTGGTGTTTGAGTGCTTACAAGAATAACTTTAGTTAATTTCTTATATTCTCTCCTACCTTGTTTTCCTTGACTTCACTCTAAAATTTAAGAAACTTTATTAGAATCTGGTCGATCTGTAGTATTCCAACTGTTGTTCTAAGGGCAGATTGGCGTACGGTGGTGTCGACCTTCATTAAAGCATCACTAGCACGTGTTATGTGTGTGTGTGTGTGTGTGTGCGTATGTTGGGGTGGTACAGGGGTGGTTAGTGGACCGGATTGGGGATGTGGGGGAGGTGCATAGCCAGGATTACAGTAGGTGGAGGGAGAGAGAGGTGGGATTAGGCTCCAAAAATTTCGAGGGGTTGCTTGGAGTGTGGCTGGAACTCTGGGTTGTTGTTGTTGTTGTTGTTATTGGCGATGAGGCTGTTACTGTTGCACTTCTTTGTCAAGACACTGAGAAGAGGAGGGAGGAGAGGAGAGTGGGAATTCAGGGGGCACTGGGTTGCGGGGTGGGGGTAGGAGTAAGAAGAGCGGGACGGAGATGAGGAGGAGGAGGAGGAGGAGGAGGAGGAGGAGGAGGAAGAGGTAGAAGAGGAAACGGGTTCGTATGTGAGGAAGAGGGTGAGAGTGTAGACCTTCTATATCCCTTACGATGTCTCCATTGGCATTTGGCAATGTACCACATCTACTGTACTATAATGAATTTTAGCAGTAATAATGTTGGGTGTTATTAATTACAGCATTTTCGCCCTGCTGCCATGTATAGCCATAATGCCAAATCTTGTAAGTTTTCGGTACACAGTTTAGTAATATAGACTGCATTTCCTTCACATTCGCCCTGATGATCCATAACAGCACATCTTTGGAAACATAGTTAATATAATTGCCAAAATTACTATAATTTCATTCTTGGGTCACAAGGGATGAAGTTTGTGTACTGGAAACGAGAGAGAGAGAGAGAGAGAGAGAGAGAGAGAGAGAGAGAGAGAGAGAGAGAGAGAGAGAGAGAGAGAGAGAGAGAGCACTAAAACACTCAAACCATTATCATTGCCTCAAAATATGCGGAAACAATCTTTTAATTCTTCACTTTCTTCATCTTCCTTAGGGGACAGGCAAGTAAACTTGAGCCTGCGCAGTTTGGTCAGCTTGACAGGCCGTGAAATCGGACGATCATCGCCGCTAAGACCCGATTCTTTTGCAGGGGTCGATGGAGATATCGGAGGCGTGGTCCTCCTGTCACCGATAAATTCGGGATCGGTCTGGTAACATTCTTTTAGGGTGCATCTGCGGACAACAGTAGTCAAGTCGATATCGCCATTTTTGTGTGCATCTGAATCGAATCGCGTCTCCTGTTGCCCACCTTCATATATATAAATAAATAAATATATATATATATATATATATATATATATATATATATATATATATATATATATATATACATACACATACATACATATATACTGTGTGCATATATATATATATATATATATATATATATATATATATATATATATATATATATATATATATATATATATATATATATATATATATATATCAGTAGGTGTAGGGAGAAGGATCAGTCCTTTATTCCTTTTCAAAGTTCTTTATTGTTGCTGCGACGTTTCAGGACGAATAGTCCCATTTTCAAGCTATAAAAATATGAGTTAAAAGTTAAAATAAGAACTCGGACTAAAAATTAAGTAAAAAAAAACGGACTAAAAATTAACTTAAAAAAATTATATATATACAAATAATATAAAAGTCAAGTACAAAAGATAGGGAGGAATGACTACCATAAGTGCTGAAGGCACAGACCGAGTGACAATTCGGGCCGGGTTCAGCTTCGACTTAAACTCACGAGAGATATTGTGGAACTAATTGTTTAATGAAGAGTGATTCCAAGAATGCTAAATATTGTTCGTTAGGAGTTTGGCCTATAATTTTAAAATCTTTGTAGTTTATGTCATATTTACATTTCTTTGCATGTTCACGTATACATGAAAATTCAGGATTAGTCAATTTGACACCTCACTTTGAGTAACCTCTGTGTGGAGCCGACGTACTTCCCAAGATTACATCTAGGGCAATTAAATAAATATACGACTCCTGAGGTCATTAGTGGATCAAGTTTCTCCTTATGTTTAAATAGAGATCTAATATTCATTGGGTTGCAGGGTATTAGCTTTAATTCGATGGCAGGTAAAAATTTCTCTACTACCAACTTCAACAGTACCAAAATTACGATTATATGCAAGTGTCCCATTTACTCATGACCTAAATTTCTATCGTGAATTGAAGTTGTTAGTCGAGAAATTTTTACCTGCCATCGAATTAAAGCTAATACCCTGCAACCCAATGAATATTAGATCTCTATTTAAACATAAGGAGAAACTTGATCCACTAATGACCTCAGGAGTCGTATATTTATTTAATTGCCCTAGATGTAATCTTGAGAAGTACGTCGGCTCCACACAGAGGTTACTCAAAGTGAGATTGGACTCTCATCGAGGCGTTAGCTATAGAACAGGTGTCAAATTCACTAATCCTGAATAGTCATGTATGCGTGAACATGCAAAGAAATGTAAATATGACATAAACTACAAAGATTTTAAAATCATAGGCCAGACTCCTGACGAACAATATTTAGCAATCTTGGAATCACTCTTCATTAAACAACTAGTTCCACAGTTAAACACTCAGTCTTCCGCAACACCTCTGTATCTCTGGTGAGTTTAAGTCGAAGCTGAACCCGGCCCGAATTGTCACTCGGTCTGTGCCTTCAGCACCTTATGGTAGTTACTCCTCCCTATCCTTTGTACTTTACTTTTATATTATTTGTATATATGTATATATATATTATTTTTTGTTTTTCTTTCTTTTTTTTAAGTTAATTTTTAGTCCGAGTTGTTATTTTAACTTTTTAACTTCTATTTTTATAGCTGAAAATGGGACTTTTCGTCCTGAACCGTCGCAGCAACAATAAAGAACTTTGAAAAGGAGTAAAGGACTGATCCTTCTCCTACACCTACTGATGGTCTACACGTGATGTCTACATCCAATCAACATAACACCTTATACCTCTTATATATATATAAAATATACGTATATTATATATATATTTATATCATATATATATATATATAATATATATATATCATTGCACACGTATCATATATATAATATAATATATATATATATATAATATATATATATATATATAATATATATATAATATATATATATAATATATATATATATATATATATATATATAAATATATATATAATATATATATATAATATATATATATATATATATATAATATGTATGTATAAATATATATAATTATATATTGCTATCATGAATTGTTGCTCTCCTCTCTCTTATTGCTGCCGAAACCTTTCAAAATACACTTAAAATGTATAACAATGCATTATTCATAAATGTAACATTTACTATAAACTCTTCAACAAAGAATAAACGTATGAGATTACGATAAACGTTTAATACTATTATTATTATTATTATTATTCTCTGATGATGAAGGAACGTGAATACTGGACAGTTACTTGTGTACAGAAGTAACAGCCAGAAAATATTAATGGGAAAAATAGAAAATCTACCATAAATTAAAACTGCTGATGCAGAAATCATTTTCAGCACAGCATATTTAAAAGAGGACCTCCTTCTAATCTATTTTTATTACAATCCAAGCTGCAAACCGAGTTTAAGAAGATGAACGCTGCCATGAGCCCAGAGGCCTGATGAGGAAATCAACCCAGTGCAGCAAAAGAAACTGAGACGTTAACTAGAAAGAGATACAATTCAGTAGATAAATTAGATATATAACCAATAATAAGAGAGGTAACAGTAAAATAAATAAGGTGAAATAACTAACAATTTGAGAAGCGAGACTCCTGTAAGCCTGCTCAATAAAAAAAAAATTACAAAGGTTCAACAACAGGTTCACCCATAGTTTGATCACAACAAAAATAAAATTGTTAGAAAGGAAAGGAAAGACTGTTCGAATTAATTGTATCTCTCTTACTTAGTGGTGGATGGTAAAGTCTGGGAAGATCTGACTGCAAAATATAATCTCCATTATGAAATATCTTATACAGCGAGCACAATGAGCTTAATTAGACGACAGTGCCAGATTGATATCAGGATGAGTTATGTTTTGTCATAAAATTTAACTTGAGAGTCAGCTGCTGAAAACTAAGCTTGGGAAAAATATTCAGAACTTGGAAGAATTAAAGAACTAAATTTGTCCTCAGCATAGAGAGGTTTTCCAAAATCTTGAAAGACTTCCTCATTATAAGCACTTATGCAAAACTTATATATATATATATATATATATATATATATATATATATATATATATATATATATATATATATATATATATATATATACTTATATATATATATATATATATATATATATATATATATATATATATATATATATATATATATATATATATATATATATAAAATATGTATATATATATATATATATATATATATATATATATATATATATATATAAAATTGTAAAGTTTTACGCATATTTGGTTCATCCTTGACGCAGTTGTTTAGAGAAGAATGTGCCAGTGACCTCACGATGCTTCTTCTCTGGAACCACCACAATTAGTGGAACGACTTACATACGTACATACATACATACACATATACACACATATATGTGTGTCTCACTTTACCACAGGAAAATAAGAAATTGTGATTATAGTCATGTATGTACAGTATGTATACCGTTTAATATCGAATTCACTATAATGGAGATAGTTCATACCCAAAGGGAATTGTAAATGAATGGTGCTTCTACGTTGGCCAGGATTCGAACCATGGTCTTGTTTAAAATTAACGATAGACACTTGGCCATCAAGAGAGATGTAAGTTGATATTGACTCTGCTGTTTATATGCTGTCGAAATCGGGTTCTGTATTTGGAATCAATACCTAACATCTCAACCAATACAGCTAATCCATTAGTTTGTAACACTTGAGTAATAACGAATTTTCGTCATTTTTTATTTGTGATTAGTGAATATAAAGTTACACTAGTAACAGACAAAAATTAAATTGAAATTATATATATATATATATATATATATATATATATATATATATATATATATATATACACACAATTTATATAACACGAAAATGAAGATCCTTCGATATGAGTGATAAGCAAATATAAAAACTAAACAACAAAATGAATACTGATACGATGCTCATGAGCGCAGAACCTGCCCAGCACATGGAGGAGTTTATCATTATAGGCGTGAGATACACTGGCTGTGCCCAGCATGTGGTCCGTGGCCCAGTCTTGCCTCTGGAATTCTGGTTCGATCCATTGCACTGGCAGTGAAAGGTCAGGTCGTGCGATGACCTCCCGTGACCTAAGGAGGGCAAATTTCATTTGCTTCCGACACTTAAACAGAAGTTAGGAGGAGATATTTTAGTTCCTCTCTGCTGGCCTTCGGGACTCATCATGACCTACTGGCGTTAGACTCTGATCTCTGTTTGGGACTGGCTTGAGTATATGTAATCTGATTACACCTTGGCTTCAAAAATCGCCCTCGGTTTGCTCTTAGTGAATCTGTCTTTCTCCCCTCTAATGTTACTTTACTTGTCAGATACTTGTTCTCTCACAGAGGCATATAATAATAATAATAATAATAATAATAATAATAATAATAATAATAATAATAATAATAATAATAATAATAATAATGGATTGTGTATCTGCATGTTGATTTTTCCTGTGGGTAACGCATAGTTGATGAACATTCAACTTCAGGTCTGACTAACATTCTTACAGTTGCAAAATAACTTGAAATATTACTGTCGTTTTGGATGGGACAGGAGCACTAATAACAACAACAACGACGACGACGACGACTACAATAATAATAATAATAATAATAATAATAATAATAATGCAAGTTCTAATAAAAACAATGAGTGCTTCAGTCTTAGAGATCAACTCTGTTTCTTTACAGAAACGTTTTTAATTGCAATCATAAAGTATTTCAGATACAGAGACTAGTTACCGCTAAATTGAACATTTCGTCTGTTTTACCAAATTCTTTGTACAATTTCACTGATAAAATGAAACCCTCTTTGTATATGCATATACCCTTCAACAAATGACATGATTATCGGACAATCATTAAGTGACTGTTCTTCCACGGAAAAGGAAATCATCAGAAAACCAAAGAAACGTTAGGATTAATAACAATAATAATTCAGTTAATTGAACAGACGAGAAATTAAAAATATAACATTAACCACACATTACAGCATCTAACTAGATGTCCATATTTAGAAAATATATTTGTAATTACGAAGTGTACTTTAGAGGGGAAAAGACAGCTTCATTGATACTGGTAAGACTGAGTAAAGTAAACATCCTTTTTTGGACAACTCAAGACGATGTTGCAAACCAGTTTTGGTAATATATATTGGAACACACGAAATCTTCTGAAAGGTTAAACTTCACTTGAGCTGGGCACATCCTCAGTAACAGTAATTATTCACATAGCAATAAAATGCAGTGATTCTAATTACATAAATTTGCAGTGGTTTTCATGGCAGAACGTTGCACTGACTGTAGTTACAAAAAATTTAGTAAAATTTATAACAAAAATTGGAAAAAAGCTCTCAAGTGATTTTTATGGCAACAGGAAAAAGTGTTAATTACAAAGCATTTCACTATTTACATCTAATAATACAAATATATCAGTGATCCCTGCGGTGAAGAAAAGGGAAACTGTATTGGTTAAAAGCTTTCAAGCGATTTTCAAGAAAGAAAAGAATGTCCTGACTTTGCAAAAAAAAATCCTATTCTTACTACGAAAACATTACAGTGATTCCCTTACAAACGCCACGTTAATATCTTTAATGTACTGATTCGTGTGGCACATTCTCACTGAAATCGGATTATACTTTCATAGTATGTTTAAGACCAGAGTCCAAAGTGACGGGTAATATAGTACCATTTACTAGCCCAGGCCAACCCCCTCCTCCAAAAAAAAACATAAAAAAACATAGATGGATAATTGCATATCTGATCACTTATTTTACATATAACCAGAAGTCATACTCAATCACAAATTCAAAACCGCACAGCTCCATAACTATCTGTGTTATATTCCGGTATTTTCCCATTTATATAAAGTTATTTAAATTCCATCTATAAGTTCTTCGATAAACTAAATATTCCATCTTCTTTCCAGCATCCATTCCGCTGCGAGAGATCTTTCACCTCCATCGCGGGGCCAATCGCAGATCAATCGTAGAGCTTGGTTACTCTAATGACCACTTCGAACCAGCGCGATCCATCATCCTCCCGTTCGGGACGAGATAAGGGTCGTTGTCGTAGCTCCTTCCTTCACTCAGAGCTTCGTTTTATTCCAGCCAGAGACAAGCTCCATCTCGGCATTTGAATCGTTCTCTTTGTCTTCGGGTTTGAAGAGAGGTCATTTTCCTTCTATTTAGCCCAGAGGAGAAGACCTTAGATGCAAAATGCCACTTGGTATTCTCAAATAAATGAACTGATGATTAAGCTTTACTTGTGGTGGGCCTGTGGAAGTGGATGGGAGGAATTTTGCAATAAGGTTTGGCCCCATTGGAGTAAAGGATAACAGGAGGTGGGGGTGAAAGGGTCAAATTTCTTTGAGGAAACTTGGCTCTATACACATATATATATATTTACACACATATATACAGTATATATATATATAAACATTAATATATATATATATATATATATATATATATATATATATATATATATATATATATATATAATTCTAATAACCACAATGGCCTCTTAACTTCGCTAATTCTTCGACTTTTTTGGATATGCTTGTAACTACGAAGCCGATAGATCAAAGGGAAGAATGAAAAATCGCCTGTGACTTGCCGGCATCAGGAAGCGAACCCGAGTTACCTTAATCCCAAGGAGGTCACGTTGCCCACCTAACCACGAGAAGGATAAAAGTCTATCACCTCTCGTACATATATATACCTGTCGTTTTCAGATATATTTATTAGAGCTGGAATAGACCCATCCTCACCATCGTAGCCAAGTGGGCAATCGTTTTTATTGCTTTTTAGGCTGAAATATATATGCAGAATCTACTGGTCACTTTTACCAGACACATATGTAATTCTAATAGCCACAATGCCCTCTTAACTTGTGATTAAGGTAACTCGGGTTCGCTTCCCGCGGCCGGCCGTCACAGGCTCTTCATTCTTCCCTTTGGATCTATCGGCTTCATAGTTACAAGCATATCCAAAAAAGCGCGAAGAATTAGCGAAGTTAAGAGGGCATTGTGGCTATTAGAATTACATATGTGTCTGGTAAAAGTGACCAGTAGATTCTGCATATATATTTCAGCATAAAAAGCAATAAAAACGATTGCCCACTTGGCTATGATGGTGAGGATGGGTCTATTCCAGCTCTAATAAATATATCTGAAAACGACAGGTATATATATGTATGAGAGGTGATAGACTTTTATCCTTCTCGTGGTTAGGTGGGCAACGTGACCTCCTTGGGATTAAGGTAACTCGGGTTCGCTTCCCGCGGCCGGCCGTCACAGGCTCTTCATTCTTCCCTCTGGATCTATCGGCTTCGTAGTTACAAGCATATCCAAAAAAGCGCGAAGAATTAGTTTTTAAGAGGGCATTGTGGCTATTAGAATTACATATGTGTCTGGTAAAAGTGACTAGTAGATTCTGCATATATATATATATATATATATATATATATATATATATATATATATATATATATATATATATATATACACACGTTGTTAGTAACAACATCTCTTGACACAAGATGACCGTGGCGAACTTGCGGAAAGAGCTGAAAGCCTTTGGGTAAATGGAGAGATTCTTCTGCCCGGCCTGACTCCATGGGAGTCTTGGGCCGGAAGGCGGGGGGAGGGGGTTGTTTAGAGTGAAAGGATCAATTCCTTTCAAAGAGACCCGGGGTCAAATCTTTTTTGAAGATCCTCGGATGGTTACATCTCATTATTGAGGTTTGGTAACATAACGTCGCATTGTTGCCGATGAAAAGATTCGCTCCGTGGCTTTCGCAAGAGCATTATTTAGCGATGCAGCGCCAGTCGTATATTAGGTGCATAATGCAACGGATTTAGATAAAAACCTCGAGTCGATGGGTTTATCTCGGTCACCGCTTTACTTCTTTTTCTTTTTAATTCTTCTTCTCCTTCCTCTCCTGAGAGAGAGAGAGAGAGAGAGAGAGAGAGAGAGAGAGAGAGAGAGAGAGAGAGTACTCGTCAATATTTGTAGTGTTCGGCGATCCTTAGCGGGTCCTGGGTGATCGTTAAGTGCTGCTTTAATCCTTTGTCCTGGCTAATATCACGGCCGAGTGGTATATTCTCCGGAGGGTAAAGATCTCAAGCCATATTTAGCAGGAGAATAATTATGACCGCGTACTATCTTGTAACCGTGGTTAAAAAAAACACACATAAAACTGGTACGTATCACTTTAATGGATGATCAGGTCTTCAGAAGAAAGACACGTCTCTCTCTCTCTCTCTCTCTCTCTCTCTCTCTCTCTCTCTCTCTCTCTCTCTCTCTCCTCTGGCGCGGTGGAAAGAGCACCCAGCTCTATAACTGAGGAACCCATGCCCGATTCTGGAATCGGACAAGGAGGAACGTCCTTAATTAAAACCTAGTATGCTCTGTTGACCTAAGCGGTGATCTGGGTAAAGAGTTGTTAGTCGACTGTTGTGGGTTGCGGGTAAAAAACAGGGAGTTAATTGCTCCGACGAACTGTGAATCTTCAAAATGAATGGGCCCCATCGAGGAAACACTTCTCTTGGATGGAATTATTGATAAGATATGTACAAGATCTCTCTCTGTCACAGGATCTCTCTCTCTCTCTCTCTCTTCTCTTTAGTAAATTAATGCATCTCATTAAAGTCATCATTTGTACCAAATTACTAGGTTATTAAAAAGATAACACTGTTTTCTTTTTTTTTCTCTCTTACTTAGCTCTTCTTAAGCATTCTCTTCTTTTCCTCTGTTTTATTATATATATATATATATATATATATATATATATATATATATATATATATATATATATATATATATATATATATATATATATATATATATATATATATATATTATAACTGACAAGAAGTTGCTAGCCGACCCTTTAGTTTGCCCTTAGGTTATTGAGAGTCGAATCGTCGCTGCACAGACCAACCCCAGTTGACCTAGATACCAACACATAAAAATTATCAACATTCCAATCTGTTCCCTTCCTTTACCTGGGACAGACATTTAGATGGCACGGTCGAAAGGGGCAATGATAAGAGGCCGAGTGTCACTCCCTTAAACAGCTTAGCCCAACTATGCTGCTTAAAACAACCATTCTAAAGGCAGATTGAGCTGGTTGAATTGTCTTTCCACAGGATACCTGGGGAGATTACAAGCAGATGGTCGGAACACCTGGGAAATGACACATCTTTAGCCCGGTCACCACATGGGCCCAACATTGGGGGCCCTATCCTTGGCGGTTGCCTTACAAGGAGCTTGGACAGGAAGAACTTTGCAGTTAGCCAGAGATACGTTGGTGATCGCTACAAATACTAAGAGGGTCCCCCCACCTCATCACCACCTAAAGCTCCTGATGTGGAATCCAGCCCCTTCGTCATCACGTGGACGGACTTCCCAAGCAGAGTGCCACAAGTGCGACCGCCCGTCGTAATTCTTCACCAGAGACTCGCTTCCCACCCACGGTAAAGTACAAGTGAAGACTTTTCAGTCACGACATTTTGCCCTTAGAAGTGTTTATTGAGTGCCAGTACGTCCCTGTATCCAATATGCCACTTCCCAGTGCTATTCCAAGTGTTTGTGTCCCAGTGTTAAGTGTTCATTCATTCCTTAAGATCTTGGCACCATCAGTGAAGCCTCAAGGCATTGTATGTGTAATATTTTCCTTTACTGGCATGTAATGTTTAACTCTCTCTTGCAGAGGGATCAGTTTGCTGTGGACTCATCTTGGACTGTGCCTTGCCACCATTCAAGACTCCAGTAGGAAGATCTTCAGGCTTTGCAAGCCTCTTAATAATTCATTTAACCATTTTTTTTGATTGTTTTCTTGTAAATATAATTACTTAATTTAACAATGCCACCATTCAAGACTCCAGTAGGAAGATCTTCAGGCTTTGCAAGCCTCTTAATAATTCATTTAACCATTTTCTTTTGATTGTTTTCTTGTAAATATAATTACTTAATTTAACCAAAGTGTTTAAGTAACATGTGAATCATCCCCTTTTCTTTTCTTTTTATGATTTCCCTTAACGTAAAAGATTTCCAAGGCCAAATAAATAAAGTTCCGTTGCTGGCCTGTAAAAGTATTCTACAAATCTAGAAATCCTGGGAAATACATAAAAATGGCGACCTTTCCATAGATCTCGTTTTGCAGTTGCATTTCCCTCTCTATTGTTGCTTTGTTGCATTTGCAACTCACCAAATCAGCGATTAGTGAAGCTAAGCTGGGTGCGAGACAAATTCCGAACCTGGTACCAAGAGCACAGACCAAGAGAGTTCCACGTAAGTAATGTGTTTATCTTAGAAAATAAATTTTTTAGTCGTGACTGTTCCTAGGAAATTAGGGAAGTATGGATGCATGTATCAACTGAGAGAAGAGAACTGCCGTATTAGATTTTGTTAATGCATGCCTTTCATGATAGGGAGTTAGGAAACAACAGGTGCTAACCATTTTCTTTTCGAGGAATAGTGCGAAAGAAGTTCCTCTGTGTTAAATTTTCACTTTGCCATTTTCTTTTCGAGGAATAGTGTGAAAGAAATTCCTCTGTGTTAAATTTTACTTCGCATTTCGGAATAGCGAATTATTTAGGCGCAGACGAACTCCCATCTGGGATAAGACAAAATTCAGCTTGCATCACTGAAATACTCTCTCTCAGATTAGTTACAACTCAAATCAGGTGTTAGGGAAGCGAAATTTGAACTCTGCTTCTAGGGAATATCACAAGGACATTTTACTATTATCTGCCCATCCCGGGAAATTCCCTGCAGTCAGGAGACCAGATGGAGTTTGTAAACAAAAGGGTTCAGTTAACTGGTGTCTAAAAATAGCCCGCATCAGCCTAGAGTCAGACGACCTTCACCCCCCACCCCACCTACCCAAATCTTCATTCGTTGTCCGAGTAGTTGTCCCCTAACATATTCGGGCCCCTCTCAGCAAAAAAAATTTTTTTAATCCAATTTCCAAGTCCTACGGGACAACTCCAATTTGCATGTCCTACGAGATGGGATTTCCAAGTCCTATGGGGCAAATCCAATTTCCACTTCCTACGAGACGGAATTTCCAAGTCAGCTCAGTGGTCTGGTTAAACTAAGGTATACTTAACTTAAGTCCTACAGGACAAATCCAATTTCCAAATCCTATGGGACAAATCCAATTTCCAAGTCCTATGGGACAAATCCAATTTCCAAGTCCTAAGAGACAAATTCCAATTTCCAAGTCCTACGGGACAAATTCCAATTCCACGTCCTTTGTGAGCCCATTCATGCCCTATGTGACGTCCTCAAATTCCATGTCCTTCGTGATGTCCATCCATGTAACACGTAATGTCCATTCACGTCCTACGTGACGTCCTCCAATCCCACGTCCCATGTGACATCCATCCAATTCCATGTCCTTAGTGGTGCCCACCAATTCCACGTCCCACGTGAAAAGACAAATTCCACGTCCTCTGCGACGAATATAATTCTAAGTCTTACGAGACGACTAACCTACTATCTCCGCAATAACTGGCCGAAGCCATGAGAGAGATAAAGTGTATTTCTTCATTTTGGGCATTCAGACCGCCCCCCACTTCTTATTAAAATAACTCAATCCAAATTCATTTAACTTTAGAGGGCCCTACCAAATAAATATGTCAAAATGTCGACTACATGAGCCCAACACAATGAGGACTAAGTTCTACATGCAGGCAGGAAAAGACCTGGGAATGTTGGGCCAAGAATTATGGGACTGGGTCCAGGGGATACTAGAAAAGAGAGGAGAAAGAGAGAGAGAGGAACGAGAGTGACAACGTGCCCATGAGCTCCAAGTCCTAGCCGAAAGGAGTGCCTCTCCCCTGCTCCTGCTGCAGGGATGAGCGCCCTTAGCCAGGCCCATTCATTTATGCCCAAATGGACTGAGGCAGAACCCAAAGTATGGCTTAAGCAGGCCGAAAGGGTTCTAGACTGCTGTGCCCTCTCCCCCACTGAACTTTCTCTCGTTCTTACCAAATTCCTCGGAGGGAAGGCACTGATTGCCTATCATGCCCTCTCCTGGTGGAGGACCAGGGAGATTGGGAGGTCATACACCAAGCTGTCACCAAGGCGTACAAGATCACCCCCGAGCGCTGGAGGACACGCTGGAGAGGGCAGACAAGAGATGTAGGCCAAACCTGGTCAGATTGTGCATACCACTCGAAGCGGGTGCTAGCAAAATGGCTCGAGGCTGAAGGGGCCACCAGCACAGCTGAGGTACTCGAAAAGTTCAAGCTGGAACACTTCCTGCGCTACGTCCCTCCCGCTCTGGCCACACACGTAGTAGAAAGGGCTCCTGTGACACTAATGGAGTGTTGCCATATAGCTGATACGTGGGAGACTCACCACCCTCAGGAGGGATCGATGGGGAGGAAGATATATCCCCCGCCCTTCCTTGGAGGATCAGCTCCCCCCAAGAATGGAAACTCAGGCAAGCCATTAATATGCAATTATTGTAAAAAGTCGGGGCATTCCTCTAACCAGTGCCGAAATCGGCCCAAGGCCCCCTCGCACCCACCTCCGAGGCCACCACCGCCGCCTCCTGCCCCTGACCCCCTGATCACTGCTTGCAGCGGGCACCGCCCCCCGGCGGGAGTTCTGCCATGAAATCTGCTGCGATTGAGGAAAACAGGGACATTACTCCTCTACGTATAAGTTTTGCCCTCATTACAACCAGCCGAAGACAGTAGGCACAGTAACTTGCCCTAAACGGCCTACCGGGTGGATTGGGCTTGAGTCTATGAGGGTCGCGCCTCCAGACGGTTCCAGTCCTCCCCAGAAATTAGAAATTATAGTAGACAGTGGGTTGGACGTCTGCCTGACAGTGCGTAGCACAGTCCCCCCTGGAACCATCATACAGGAAGATGAACGAAAGACAATCCTCTGGGTGAATGGGGATCAAAAGGACCTTCCAACAGTCTGCTTAAGGGTTACCACAGGCAACGCCTTTTGAGAGAGGGAACACATCTTCAGCATAGCCGAGGTGCTCACCATGGGGAAACCCCTCCTCCTGGGACAAGATCTTGTCCAGTGGACGGATCCCTCCATCCCTCTCTGCTGCCTAAAGCCATCCAAACCCATGGCCGCCCCACGGCCTCGCCGACGAAAGCAGGAGGATCTGCTTCCTCCTAGCCTGTCTGTAGGATCTATCACGTGGCTCCAGAAACCACCCCCTGTCCCTAAGAAAGCCGAGAATACTCCGGCCCCTACCACCCTCCTCATTACCAGAGCCACAGCTGCCTTGCCCTCCCTTGCGAGGGAAAGATTAATAGAAGAACAAAAGGCAGATGCCTCAATCAGCCGCCTCCGCAGGGAGGCCACCACCAGCAAGGATGCCCTCACTGATCTAGTAAAGGACGCCTTCCCGCTGAAAGACGACCTCCTGTACAAAGTAACCTGGGGGCCAAACGAGCCATCTCAGGTGCGCCATAAACTTGTAGTAATCCCCCTGACTCTACAGAAGGATGTGCTAAGTTTGGCACATGACGTCATCAGCGGGCACTTCGGTGTTGCTCACACAGCTCGTACTGTCGAGAATAAGTTTCACTGGCCCGGCATCTGAAAGAGTGTAAAGCAATTCGTTGCCTCCTGTCCCACATGCCAAGTGGCAGGAAACCCAAACGAGGTAGTCCCCAGGGCCCCCTCAGGAATATCCCCTCCGCTGGCGTCCCCTTCAGGGATGTCGTCATTGACTATTCTACTCCGCAGGGGAGGATGAAAAGTAAATCAAGGAACACCCATTGTCTTACCATCATTGACCGCATTACGTGATACGCAGAGGTAATTCTGGTAAGGAGCGAGAGCTCGAAAAATGCAGTAAAGTTCCTAGTGAAGTTCTTTTGTTGGTTCGGATTCCCTGCCATGATACAGACAGGTCAGGGTCGACACTTTACGTTGTAAGCTTTCCATAACGGCATGGCCAGTCATGGAATCAAGCACTTTCACTCAACGCCCTACTACCCCGAGAGCCAAGAAATCATTGAGCGATTCCACCAATCGCTATCTACGACAATAAAAAATTTGGAGCATGAAGGTGGTGGCTCATGGGAGGAAAACCTCCCACACACCCTTTTTTGCCGCCTACCAGACTACCGGGTATAGCCCCTTCGATCTATTGTATGCTCACTCCAACCGGGCGCCGCTTGACATATTATATGACGCATGGGCGGTTCCCGCTCACGCGAATTGGGTGGAAGAATTACCTACTATTCAGAAAAACCTTTGGGCAGCTTAGGTGGTAGCCCAGGCCACAGAGGCAGCCACCCAAGAACGGGTGAAGATAAAATTCGATGAGACCGCCTGCTCTTGCTCTTTTGAGATGGGAGATCAGGTCCTTGTACCCTGGACGGGCACCACGAGGTCCCTCAAAACCCACTTCTCGGGCCCCCACAAAATCTTGGGAAAGCGTGGGGACTTGAATTACTTAGTAGACTGTGGAAAACAGAGGGCAAAGTGGCCCCATATAAATCTCCTGAAACCATACCAGACCCGTAGTGAGGAGACACCTGAAGATGATACATCCACCCCTGAGGCATTAGTTGGCACTGCTGCCCTGGCCCATATGCCCACCAATAATTCCAAAATCCTCGAGAACCTGGAAGTCATCACCCCAGATCTCACTGCTGCCCACATGGAAGATATCCGCCTGTTACTACACTGAAGCTCACAAGTCGTGAAACCCATAGCCCAGGGATACTAATGGGTCAACCTGGATAGGGCCCATAGGATCAAGGAGCAGGTCAAGCTCTAACTCGACCTCGGCCTTATAGAGCACAGCCACAGCCCCTGGGCTTCCTCAGTAGTTCTAGTGCCTATGGAGGGCGGTGGAGATCGACTTTGTGTCGATTTCAGAAAGCTAAATGAAGCAATGGAGTCGGAACCTTAGCCCCTTCCCCGGATCAAGGCTTGCTTAGCCTAGGGAGTGCCCCCTGTCTAAGCAAGATTGATTTGGAGAAGGGCTATTGGCAAGTCCCGCTGTCCGAGGAGTTGCGCCCTCAGACAGTGTTCATAACTCCCAGCAGAATCTATCAGTGCAAAGTTACGCCATTCAGGTTAAAAAAATCTCCCAGCTGTTTCCAACGTCTGATGAACAAAGTACTGGTGGGCATAAAGAACTTGGACGACATCGTCACCTTTGCCAGCAGCTGGGAAGAGCACTTAATGATCTTAGAACAAATTTTAACTGCCCTGGGAAAAACCAATTTGGTAATAAATCTTATAAAGTGCCAATTTGGAGTCGGGGAAATTACATACTTGGGCCATCAAGTCGGAAATGGACAGTTAGCGCCAAAGGAGGCAAACATAGAAGCCAAAAGGAATATAGCCTACCCGTGAACAAAACGGGATGCCCAACACTTCCTTGGGATGGTACAACACTTCCTTGGGATGGTACAGTACTTCCCAAGGTTCATCCCAAACTTCGCAGATGCTGCTGCCCCCATCACAAACCTCTTCTGAGGAAAGCAGCCCTTCAGGTGCACAGAAGAATGCAAAAGGGCTTATGATAATTTAAAAGCCGTATTAATGACGAAACTGGTCCTACATACCCCCGACTACGAACGGCCTTTTTGCCTAGCAGTAGATGCCAGTGACATCGGTATCGGAGCAGTGATGTTCCAAAAGAAAGAGGGAGTTAGGCACCCAGTGGCATAGTGCTAAAAAATTAAAGCCAGCTGAAACTCGTTATAGTACCAAAGAACTCTAGAAATGGTGCCACACTTTCCTTCTAACGGTGTATACTGATCATAACCCCCTATGATACTTAACTACATTTAGGAACCAGAATAAATGTTTAATGCGATGGTGCCTTGATCTCCAGGACTGTAACTGGGGAACTGAGCGCATCAAAGGCACTGATAACAAGATAGGCGATGTCCTATCTCAGCAGCATAGCAAGTAACCCCCGGGGCCTTATTTGCGCCCAAAACTCCATCTCAGAGCAAGAAAACCCAAAACGGTTCTGAGCCAATACTTTTAATCCAGAGGGCGTGGCCCACCAGTCAGATGGTGGTGGCACGTTCCCCTGCCTTCTTGTAATTCAAGGAACTTCATTCTCCCCCCCCCACCTCTTTTCATTGTATCAATTTTGTCCAGATATGTGTAATGTAGAAGCCCTGTGATACCTTTGACTGAATTTAAGATATCAGGTGAGAACGAGTCGTTTCCCCTGATTATTCTTTAGGCACTCAGTGCCACCAAGGCAGTGGAATGTTAGACACAGCCCATCAGTACTTGAAAGAGAAATAACACGAGAGGTATATTGTAATGTTAAGAAGCCTCTTAGAGGCAAACTAACTGCATGCTGCTATTTCATTAGAATTAAGGAACTTATGTGTAAATTAATCATTTAATTTTGTCACCCGCCTCAAATTACCTTGACCTCGTAATCCTAAAGTAACGTATACCTTAGATTTGAAGGAAATTAATGTGCTATGTTAAAGTAGATTAATATTAATGTGTATTGGCAATAAAGTAAAGTAAAGCATCTTTTCATATTGTGTTTGGAGAAAGGTAAAGTAAAGCACCTTTGCTGACTTCTTGAATATCAACATGCGCACCCGAATGAAGGGGCGTATGTTTTCTTCTGTGGGGAGCTATTATAACTAACAAGAAGTCGCAGCATAGCCGACCCTTAGTTTGCCCTTAGTTTATTGAGAGTAAAATCGTCGCTGCGTAGCCAACCCCAGTTGACTTAGATACCAACACATAAAAATTATCAACATTCCGATCTGTTCCCTTCCTTTACCTGGGACAGACATTTGGATGGAACGGTCGAAAGAGGCAAGGATAATAGGCTGAGTGTCACTCCCTTAAGCAGCAGAGCCCAACTAAACTGCTTAAAACAACCATTCTAAAGGCAGATTTTTCTGAATTTTCTTTCCACAGGACACCTGGGGAGACACAAGCAGATGGTCGGAACACCTGGAAAATGACAAATCTTCAGCCTGGTCACCACATGGGCCCACAGGTGATTGCTATGAACGCTGAGAGCCCCCCTTCACCCCCCCCAAACTAGTGCAGGGTTCCACGAGTGCGACCACCCGTCGTCATTCTTCACCAGAGACCCGCTTCCCCCATGGTAAAGTACAAGTGAAGGCTTTTCACTCACGACATTTTGCCCTTAGAAGTGTTTATTGAGTGCCAGTACGTCCCTGTATCCAATATGTCACTTCCCAGTGCTATTCCAAGTGTTTGTGTCCCAGTGTTAAGTGTTCATTCATTCCTTGAGGTCTTGGCACCATCAGTGCAGCCTCAAGGCATTGTATGAGTTATATTTTCCTTTACTGGCGTGTAATGTTTAACTCTCTCTTGAAGAGGGACCAAATTTGCTGTGGACTCATCTTAGACTGTGCCTTGCCACCATTCAAGACTCCAGTAGGAAGATCTTCAGGCTTTGCAAGCCTCTTAATAATTCATTTAACCATTTTCTTTTGATTCTTTTCTTGTAAATATAATTACTTAATTTTACTGAAGTGTTTACATAACATTCCCTCGTGAAGTAGAGCCCTAAAGCTCATGTGAATCATCCCCTTTTTCTTTTCTTTTTATGATTTCCCTTAACGTAAAGTCAGATTTCCAAGGCCAAATAAATAACGTTCCGTTGCCAGCCTGTAAAAGTATTCTACAAATCTAGAAATCCAGGGAAATACATACATATATAAATATATATATATATATATATATATATATATATATATATATATATATATATATATATATATATATATATATATATATATATATATATATATATTTGTATAGAATCTGCTGGTCACTTTTTACCAGATACATATGTAATTGTAATAGCCACAATGCCCTCTTAACTTTCTCAATTCTTTGCACTACTTTTGGATACTCTTGTCACTACAAAGCCTTAAGATCCAAGTGCAAGAAATATGAATTCTGATGCCCGGTAGCAGGAAACGAACCATGGTCCCCTAATCAGAACGACGTACCATTCTCGTGGTCAGTCGACAATGGTACCTCGTTCTGATTAGGGGACCCGGGTTCATTTCCCGCTACCGGACATCAGAATTTCTTCAAATTTCTTGCACTTGGATCTTAAAGCTTTGTAGTGACAAGCATATCCAAAAAACCGCGAATTCAAGAAGTTAAGAAGGCATTGTGGCTATTACAATTACATACATATACACATATACATACATGGAGCCTCGATGGCTGTCAGTAGGGCAGCAGCCTAGGACTTCGTAGAGGTCCGTGGCGTGGGTTCAAATCCGCAGCCAACTGGTCAGAGAAGGCGGACACTTTGCTATCCGTGTAGACACCCCGGGATTACGTATGTAATCAATGGATATGTTTGCTGAAAGCAAATGGGTGTTACAGACAAATACACACATAAACAAAGCCACTCCAACATCTAAAAACATAACAGACACCTCACACGTCTCGAACTGTCGACCCAACCGCCCAGTTCTCGATCGAGACTACGACCTACCCCAATGCCAAATCAAAGTCCTTCCAAAAGAAGGCATCATGCTTACCCCATATAAAAATGGGAAAAGCACGTTAAAACGAAGAAGAAGACACATATACATACATACATACACTCACGTTCAAAAAAAGCATAAAAGACACGCGTGATTTTAGTATAAGAGGATACCCCCGTATAATTATTTTTGAGAACGATCATAAAATAAACTATGAGAAAAAAGAGCTACACAATAGTTCACTGTCAAAGGGATAATTCGGTCACAAGCTGAAACTCCATACTTAAAGCTAAGGGCTAAGGAAAAAGTAACCATAACATGTATAAACATAAATACCAACTCCTATGCTTATGTTATACAATAACTGTTTTAATTATAAAAGACATGACGTTTTTGACTTGATAAAAAAAGACTAAGCGATATTCCTTTTAACTGTGTCGTTGCAAGGAATTATGGATCTTTCTTCACTGAATTTATACGATTATCAAAATCTGATATTTAGCCAGTTCTACCAAAATAATGACGCACTTGATTTTCCAGTTTGTCGACGGTATTTTATGTAAGGTTTTCAATGATATTCATACTTCATAAGGCAGCTTGACAATAAAGATCAAATTAATATCGGGTTTGTTAAACAGTACGTTGTCCTTGCTTTATTTCATACTATATCTAGGAAAGTCCCAGGGGTAGTGTCTAAGCTTTAATGCAGTTTCATAACTAGTGCTTCTCTTAATAAAAATAAACTGCAGGCTATATTGTAAATGGATAATTAAAATTTAAAAGATGTCTATAATAAAAATGCACAAATGGCCCAAGGGCGGTAGATTGCTAATAAATTTGATAGGTGATATAGAAAGTAACGTCAAGAAATGCAAAATACAATTTCTACTGCATACTCGTACAGTCTTTTCCTTTCTCTGCGTAAATCTGATAGATGAATAAGTCATACTAAGCATTAGAAAAATAAATTTGTTAAGATTTTCTTAAATTGGTCAAATACGAAAAAATATCGTCCACATACTAAAAGTTATCATTTTTGGTGGCAAAATTCTTGGTAACAAAGGTATTTGCTTACATATTTTGCGTTTATATTTACAGAGATTCATTCTAACTTCCTTCGCCAACGTAAATGTAAGGATACGGTCATACGCATGCATGGATATGAGAGCGGGCTCCCAAACACTCATACAGTGAGGAGAGATTCAAGATCCTTGTGGTTTACTTATTTATTTATTTTTTTTTTTTTACAGACGCAACTCACCAGCTACAGTCCGGAGATCGAACCGGGTAGAGATAAAAACGGCTCAGTCCTGTTCCCTGAAAATCCATTACATCTCTGTTAACCTAAACGGTGACTTGCATACTTGATAGTTGGCCAACTGGGGTGGATCGCGGCTAGAGGAGATGGGCACTATAAATAAGATGAAACAACTCGTTAATCACGACACTACGCGAGGAAAGCCATGGATAAAGACATAATGTGCTATGAAATATTTAATGCAGCCCGGTATTTAAAGGAAAAACTCCAACGAGATATTAAGTACAAAAAATACCAGGATAGAGCATAGAAATATTAAAGCTGAAAAGCCTGCATGTTGCCAAAGATAATAGAAAGCATATTGCAAAAGATATTAGAAAGTATACTGCAAGATATTAGAATGCTGATACATGACCTCGAAGCGAATCTAAGTTGGTACCCCAATAAAGAGCCACGTAACACAATGAAGTACATTCTTGGGTAATACAAAATGGAATTAGGGACCCTGATCTCCACCAAACAACTCTTTGATGATACAAGCGAATTGTCTAGACTAACCAATGCGCATTGTTCGACTTTAACACGAACATAGCACCCTCTGGAACAACCGTTTCCAGGTACAAAAGAGATTCTGGAATGGTCCCGGCTTGGTTCAGTACAATTCACGGGGAGCCGTTCAACAATATTTCACGGCAAATGAAGGTTTTTTGTCACTAGATTTCATGGTTTCTACACCTGCCTTTCAGAATCCACTAAAGTTTGATGTAATGTCTTCTAAGATAGTAAAAGAACCTCGTGGGAGTGTAAAAGCGCTCTTTGCATGGCAAACGGGGCGTAAGAATTTCGGAGCTATTATGCAAAATCTCGGGCCACCTAAAGGAAAGATGGATAACCACTCGAGATTGTTCAAGGATTCGACGCTCTTAATGTGCGTTAAACACCAGAGCAACAATGAAAAACTCAGAACACATGGTTAATATCGCACTTGAGATAATCTGCTTCCATTTACAACTGAAGTTTGAAGATGTAATCACTACTTTTCCAGCCTGGTGCAAACAGACCGCCAACGAGGCCTCGCCATCTCTACTGTAAGGTGGGCGGCCCGTTAATTTTCTGTAAGTAATATTTCGGTCATTGATACACTGCGCTTAAGGATGCAGCCATCCGCTACTCAGGCTGCCTTGAATAACCCAGAAATCCACCACTTCAGACATTCAGTTAATGGATATGAGTAATCTTTGGACTGCTTGGTATGGTGATTTCTTACTTCCTCATCAAGAGATCACAGAACCGTCTCCTGAAAAGAGCGAATTTGCTGAACTAGATAGCACAGAGGAAAGGAAGAGAATTCCACGATCTGGGAGTTGTGAAGTACTCATCAATTCTGTTGACTGTTGGGTTTGTGGTTCCCCCAAAATATCTGTAAAATAATAGCGCTCAAAGACCGCAAATTCCTCCTTGGAGTAAGCCACCATCGCTCAAAAGGTCCTTCATACAAATTTGGATCTATCCCAAAATCTTACATAAAATTTATCTGCCAGTTACGAGCAAACAACCAAACGAACAAAAGACAAAATAGATGAACAGAGAAACAAACATATGAAACTTATCAAAATGTAT
Source organism: Macrobrachium rosenbergii (assembly GCF_040412425.1). Lineage (NCBI taxonomy): Eukaryota > Metazoa > Arthropoda > Malacostraca > Decapoda > Palaemonidae > Macrobrachium > Macrobrachium rosenbergii. The sequence continues at coordinate 42,059,821 of NC_089777.1, read as the reverse complement.
GATCACCTTGACGGAGGTAATAAGAAGAGTACGGCCACCTCATTACGGAGTCGTACATTATCAACCGATGATATCTCTACAGACGAGACGATAGTGATTGGAAAAATAATACTACAGTTATTACTTGACTTTTAATTAGCAAGGTGCTAATATTAAAATACAAGCAAACATGACATAGCGTTTCAAAATACGCTTCCGCAAACGGATCTGCCATTTGTAACAAAAAAAAAAAAAAAAAAAAAAAAAAACAGAGATAGCGCAAAGAGAAGAAAGATAGATGAATGTAATAATGAATAATATATACTGAAGAAAAAGGATATATAAATTTATCGAAAAATATATACCCTATTTAATCGAACAAAGTTCGTGACATTACCCTCAAGAAAATGAAGAAGTATTTCGTTCTCTTTTGAAACTTTGGTATTTTAGTTATCTACTTTGATTTGCTTGAATACAGATTGTTAATAGTCGATCCTCACAAGTCGTAGGTTAATACTGTACAACTAAAATTTCCCCATTATGCACCAGCTTTATTCCATTATCGTTCATATTCGTTTCGTACTGTCTGTCTGGGATAATGGAGAATTCTCTAAACACTACGGTCATAATATCTATAATATATATATATATATATATATATATATATATATATATATATATATATATATATATATACATATACACATATACACATATGTGTGTGTGTGTATGTATATGAATATATACACACACTCTGACACAAAAACATATCCTGGATAAACGCGAGCAATAAAAATGGCAAGTTTCTATTTGCGGTACTAAATCTTAATTTATGAGTACTTCAGCAAAAGACCAGAATTATCTTTAATATAAATCTCTAAGTTTGCAAGGAACGCCAGGATGTCTTCACGTGGGTACACTCCAAAGCTATTTATATCTTAATGAAATATCTGGAGAAGGTACGAAATCACATGTGAAAATTTGTGAAAAAATACCATGATACCCAAAAGGTCGGCTACAAAAAAATACTCGGTGGATAAATTACTCCTAAATGGTAAACGAACAGCTGAATTTGTCTAGTTGCAATATACTCGATTTTAATCAATCAATTTCCCTATCTATTTTAATATTTATTTATGGCTATTGTACCATTACGTATTAATGACTGCAATATAAGAGAGAGTCGTCATGGCAAGTTCGATCCTATGGGCAGTTTGTCCAAGGCACCACTATTCTTCATACGTATGTAGGGGCTAGTGGCGAGAGAAGCCGGCCCCGGCCTCCGACAACGACAATTCTGAACGTAGATTATATTGACCATAAGATTTTGCTATAATTATATATATATATATATATATATATATATATATATATATATATATATATATATATATATATATATATATACATATATATACATATAATATATATATATATATATATATATATATATATATATATATATATATATATATATATATATATATATATATATATATATATATATATATATATATATAACGACAATTCTGAACGTATATTATATTGACCATAAGCTTTTGTTATATATACATATATAGCCACCATATGGAACGATAATTACTCGGCAACTAACGTCTAATCCATCTCTTAATAAGATGTCAAGATAAGAGGAAAACAGGAAGATAAAAGCAGAGCAAATAGCATATAACCAAGAATAAATAATAAATATAATTGAGGAAAAATAGGGTAGAACAGAAAGAAGAAAAATATTTAAACAAGTTAGAATCCTTTGATATACAAGCATACCTAAACTGCTCTTAGATAAACCCAAATGCGAAGGATAGGGAAAATAACTTGATTGAGAAGAAAAAAATTCGAGAAAATGCAGAGCAGTTATAAAATGGAAATAAACTTCGAATGTTGAAAATGTGAAGTTTGATTTATTTTCTGCACACAGAGAAAATTAAACCTGATTTGCTTGTGATGACTTCTCTTAGAAGAATGAAAGTAAATTGCATAATATGTTCAGAGGTCAACAAAACGGGAAACATAACGTCCCTGTCTACCTCACACCTGAAGAAGACGTGGATTGGGGAAGGAAAAAGGTTGGGGGAACCGACAAACACTCCATAACTCCATAACAATGATGAAAGGTTATAAGAATGGGAACACAGAATCAGCATGAGAGTTCCAAAGCTTGAGGGTCACAGTATGGTAGCATCCAAGGATTACTGATTTTTGCAAAGTAAATGGGGAAGGGAAGGGGGAATTGATCAAGGTTTTCTAATTCACTTTTGCGTCGATTTTCGTCTACTTCACGGCGCACAAATTTTCTTCTTTTATTTCTTTAGATAAATTCGTTAAATTCGTTGTTACTTTTTTATTCTGTTTAGTGAATGAATTTATTTTGTTTACCCTGTGGTACAAAAATGTTAACAAATGGAGTATTCTACCGGCAAAATCGGTCATCATCATCCTCTACCTCGTTTATCCGTACAGATTTCCAGGGCTTCTTTTTCTACGTAAATGTCAGAATAGTGGTGCAATTATACTGAAAGATTTTACTTTATAAAAGGCAACATTGCGTGCTGTCCTCTCATCTTTTATAAAAACACTATATTAGGAAACTAATTTGCTTGAGAGATTTACCAAAACATAAATCATAAACGCACTTAAGAGCAGATTTTAAAAATACAATTAAGTCGTTCTGCTCACAGAGAGGAAGTTGACCTGGTCTATAAAATGATATAGTTTGCATGCTGACCGCATAATTCTGAAGTTTGAGATAAAGAAGATGGTGCTAAATATTATCATGACTAAAAGCATTTACTACTGCAAATTATAAACGTGGGGTAAGTACACGAAAAACCTGAAAAAAGTGGAATTATTATTATTATTATTTTTCAACACGCCATAAATATAATTAAATTGGCTAGGCAAGCTTCCACAGAACAAATGCCTATTGGTGTCCTTCCGATTGGCCGCTCAGCCATTCGCAATAGACCTAAGTACGATGAAGGTGTTATATATAAGATACCTTGTGGGTGTAACAAGATTTACATTGGACAAACTGGCAAAACAATTATAAAAAAAAAATAATTGCTCAATATAGGTATAATTTGGCTATAAATGACCCCGGGAGTGCAATTAACACTCATACTATAAACTGAAATTTTGCAATTAACATGAATAAGGCAAAGAAAGTTTTCAGCTGCTCTAACTTAACGGAAAGGAATATTATAGAATCTGTGTGCATTCTCCGTACTCGAGACATTAATTATAATTCTAGCTCGGGTTTATGCCAGTTAAATCCGGTTATCTTTCACATTTTTAACCCGCAGTACAGACTCAAAGATACCCTCCATTTTTAGTGTTCTGTAAAAGAAAACTAATGAGATGGCTACTTGTCCGTCCGTCCGCACTTTTTCTGTCCGCCCTCAGATCTTAGAAACTACTGAGGCTAGAATTGCAGTCCTCTTGCCTCAGTAGTTTTTATTTTATTTAAGGTTAAAGTTAGCAATTTTTTTTTATTTAAGGTTAAAGTTAGCAATGATCGTGCGTCTGGCATCGCTATAGGTGCCAACAAAGGCCACCACCGGGCAGTGGCTGAAAGTTCCATGGGCCGCGGCTGAGAGTTTCATACACCATTATACGTTGTTCAGAAAATTCGATTGCTCTGAAGAAACTTCGGCGCATTTTTTACTTGTTAAATACCTCTCCCTCTCTCAATATTTACTTGCGCGCGTATTCTTTTGTAGTTCTGTTTTGTTTACATTACGATATCGCCTGCGTAGCTATCTTTTAAAGACACTGACTGACTGTTGTTTGGCAGTATGTCCTTTCACATTTCTTATAGGTGAACCACATTTTAACTGGTTTTATGGGTTTTTATTCTCGTTTGTTGAATTCTTTTAACTATCACAGTTTTTCTTTGGTACTTTGGAAACCTCTTCCTAATAAATTGCCCTCGTCAAGGTCTGGTCGAGTACGAAACCGTTGGGCTAAACGTCATCGTTTCTTTTCACACTTCCTTCATGTGGATTGATTGTACAAAAACACAAACACACACATATGTATGTATATATATATATATATATATATATATATATATATATATATATATATATATATATATATATATATATATATATATATATATACCATGTTTATGTGTAGCAGCCACATCTCTGTAGCTAGTGTCCCATGTGACTCCGGAGAGATTAAGTGATTTCAACGTGTTTTAAAAAATTCACGGGGCGTCTGTTGACCTACATTGAAAATTATGCACCAAGTGGTTAGCTGACTGTGATGGGTCGCAGCAAATAATATAATAGAATAATTTCTAGTAACCGGAAGGTCACCACCTGCTGGACCTTTGGCCTCTAAGAAGATAAGAAGAAAGGAGTGCGTACTTCTACGTGTATGTATGTAAAATCTGTATGTGTGTGTGTGTGTGTGTGTGTGTGTGTATATATATATATATATATATATATATATATATATATATATATATATATATATATATATATATATATATATATATATATATATATATATATATATATATATATATACATACACACACATATATATTATATATGCATATGATTTTTACGAAAAAGCCAAAAGACTCCCTACAAAAGAAATATGCATAAATAAATAAAAAGTAGAGGAAAAATTCCATCTTGTAGACAGACTGATGGCCATATTAAATGCCCAGGTAACCAACCTAATCCGTACCATTTTTCTTTTACATAAAAAAAAAAAAAAAAGAAACGTGAAGCATGAAGCTAATATAATCAATTTCTAAGTCATTATTATGGTATTCACTTATTCAATAATAAAAGTTACCCGGCCGAGAGTTTGAAATTATGGAGGTGCAACTTATTATAGATTCTCTACGCCAAATTACGTTGAGCTGGTTATTCTTTCCTCGTTTCCTGGTTATTTCACATTTAATGAGCATGCTGTTTATTTGCTGTGTGTAATAGTTATTCATTATGTACATAAACATTTCATGAATAACGTTACATGTGTATATATATATATATATATATATATATATATATATATATATATATATATATATATATATATATATATATATATATATATATATATATATATATATAAAAATATCCATGAAATGTTTAATATATAATAAATAATTATTACACGCAAAAAATAAGCAGCATACACAGTGAATCTTTAAATTATATAAATATTAAAACATGTTTGCTCTGCTCTGTTTATTCCTCATGTGATGTGCATTTGTTACAAGTAACGTTTTCCTGTTATGCACTGTTTATGCATGTAATATTCCTTTTGTTCACGTAACGTCAAACATTCAATGTGATAATTATTTTGCATCTATTGGTTATGTGTTGTACGTCCTTTACATGACACATTTAATATTTTGTTCGCGATGCGTTGCTTACATTTGTCACACACTATTTGCTATGCAGACCTTACGAGTATGTCCTACATGTAATATTTATTTGTTATTTCTCATAAGGAAAATTCATCTGGTGTTTGTTGTTCACTTGTTGCATGGTTTGTTTTACATTATATGATAATACAGATATTTCTGGAGAAAAAACACACGGAGCCTGTTTGCACACATTTACCTGAAAACTAGAAGAAAGGCACGTGTCAAAAGAAATAGATTAATTAACATGCTTTTTATAAGACCTAATAATACAATACAGATAAGGTCATTATATTCAATATTTCTAAAGTTCTGAAATTATCGATTTTAGTGTTGAAACTTTAATTTCTTCGAACTGGGTGTAAAATATTCCACTAACTTTTTTTTTTTTTTAACCGAGTTACGAGTTTGACTTGAGTGCATCGATGACGAAGCCTGTGTAAACTTTCGTTTCCTATCGAGTACAGAAAATCTCAGGAACTAGTCGAGCTTTAAAAGAATGTTGGTACGTGTGTGTGTTTGTGAGGGCGAGTGGGTAGTACAGGGCGGTGTTGGTGGGAGAGGTAAGAGGCTTTTTTTTTTTTTTTTTTTTTTTTTTTTTTTTTTGTCTGTGGGTGGTGATAGTGTCACTGAAGCTCAAGTCTATTCATTTACAATGACTATAGAAATTCTAAGAACATCGAGGCAAGTTACGGGAATGCTTGTCAGTAAATGTGTACGTCTGTGTGCGTTGTGTGCGTGTGTGTTTGTGTGAAAAAACCATACAGCGAGAAACGTTTGCGGCGAGTCTGTCTGTCTGTGTAGGCGCTCATTTACTATTATTGTCATTATTCAGAATCATTGCATATTCATATAAAACAAGCAAAGGGCCCATTATTTCCAAAGCTAGTGTCAAACGGATAACATATCATGGGAAAATAACACAAAGAGCAAAGAGTAGAACTATACTCATATAAAAATACTAATGAAGATGCATAAAAGAACGGAGGATGAATACCCAACCCGAAAAGTAGTGGTTAAATAGAGTGAACGTTTTGAAGGCAACGATGAGCGGCCGTTTATCAACACTGATCCTTCTTTAAAAATGAAAGGTGAAATGTGAGGCAAGTTTTGTCGAGATGCGAGCATAAGATTTACTAAGTTTATAATATTTCTGACCTGTCAGGTGATGAGACTGAACCCTGAAGTGTGAGTGTGTGTGGAAGTGATTGTGCTTTGTTTGTGTTTCTGTGCGTAGATGAATGTAAACGTGTTGTGGGAAGGGGCACACTTTTCTAACAAATAACGGCAAAAGACCTTACTTGTTAAAATGTGATAGGGAATATTCTTGGTGAATCTGTATATGGGTGTGTACATGTGTGTATACATGTGGATGGAATTGAGGGTGATGTGGGATGAGCCTAGTTTTATATAAAAAAAAAATCATACAAGCAGACATTGTTATTATAAAAGTTTAACCAGACCACTGAGCTGACTATCAGCTCTCATAGGGCTGACCCGAAGGATATGAATAAAATGACAGGCCTAGGCTAGAAGCCTAGCACTGGGACCAAATAGGTCATTCGATATGGTGATGAATGAATGAAAATGAAATTAAAAGTTGCACAAAGGCATACGCTCTCATACTGGTACACACTCATTCAATAAATACAATTATACTCATGTTTCCACATACACTCACTAAAAAGGTATGTTAAAATTCAAAATAAATTAAGTAAAATTTTAAAATTAGTTGTTAGAAAATTCGTTAGGTTTTCGTGTCTTTATTATTTACTTTTTATATTTATCAATTAAATTACAGCTCCTCATGAACGTTAAAATGGGTATTACTGAGAATGTTGAAGATTCTGATAAAATTTCTTTTATTGATCTATTTCCAAAATTTGATAATCGCTGCAGGTTATATTTTGAACATTCACGTAATACATGTTTCACAGTTATCAACACTTTGCAATGTTGGGCATTTGGGAGGAGGGCCACATGAATTGTTCATCAAGTGTCCATGTGTCAAACGAGTATGGCTTATTCGAAGACGCTTCAGAGTTACTTGTGTGCTTCTCTCTCTGTGATATGACGAACTCCATTTAATGACATTGGATTTTATCTGCTTTAATTTATTATTTGTAGGTTCTTCATTCCATATATTTTGTCATTTACTTACAATGACTGTTTTTATATATCTTAAATAGTCAGTAATAGGGATGTTTACATTTGCTCTTGTCATGTGGACTGCTTCTTTAGCTGCTTTATCAGCCTCTTCATTTCCTTTAATCCCTACATGGGCGGGGACCCAGCATATTTCAATATTTTTTCCATTATTATACAATTTATGGAGTGAAAACTTAATTTGTTGTACAATATTATTTTTTTGGTTATAGCTTTGAATAGCTTCTACAGCGCTTCTGGAGTCGCTATAAATCACAAAATTACTAAATGAGGTTTCTTTAATTATTTTTATGGTTGATGCTATTACACATAACTCAACTGTAAATATTGAGGCATTATCTGGTAGAGAGAACTTGATACGCTTTGTCTGGGGAATACTGCAGCATATCCCACTCCGTACTGTGACTTAGATCCGTCTGTGTATATTGCGTAATGTGGACCTTTTCAGATTACATGTTCTACTGTATATTGTCTATGGTGTTCTGGGGTATATGAATAACGTTTTGATAAATATTTTAAGTGTGTACAAATTCTAATTTTATTCAATGTCCAAAGAGAAGGAAATTTTAATATTAAAGGTATTTGTATATTTATATTTAGCGACTCAAACAATCTTCTAGCTCTAATTAGGAGAGGAGGTGGATGATTGTTTATAAACACATCTCTTAATCCAAATAATTTTTTGGTTGGAGAATCATTTGTCTGAATTCTCAGAGCACTCTTCATTGTTACTAGCTCTCTATGGAGAGACAGTGGTAGTTCACCACATTCAACTTGTAAAGAAGATGTTGGTGATGATCGAAAAACTCCTGAACATATTGTAAGGCCTTCATTATGAACTGGGTCCAACGTTTTCAGAGTTGCGTCTGATGCCAAGCCATATATTTCGCTTCCATAATCAATGATAGACAGTACTGTTGCTTTATACAGTACAGTAAGGGTATGTCTATCGGCTCCACAAGTATTGCTCGATAGTTTTTAAATTAGTTTTAATGCTCTTTTACATTTTGATTTCATGTATGTTATGTAGGTTTTCCAGTTCAAGTGAGTATCGAATACTAATCCCAAAGTTTTGCTGTTTGGCCAATTGGTATGGAATGATTTCTGATTTTTTTTATCTATTTCTTCACCTTTTTTCCACTTTTTATTTTTATAAAACATTACTGCTTGAGTTTTTTACATAAAAATTTTGAAGCCTACAGATGAGGCCCATTCATCTATTTTTATTATAGTTTTATTAATGATTTGCTCTGCATGTTTTATGCGAGATGCTGAATAATATATGGCAAAATCATCCATATACAAGTTACAGTACTTTTAATTCCAATAGGTAGATTATTTCTGATATCATTTATTGCTAAAGTAAACAGTGTGCCACTAAGGACGCTTCCTTGTGGAACACCATTTTCAAGTGGAAATGTACTTGACAGGACATCGTCAATTCTCACTTGAAAAGTGCGATTTATCAAAAAAGTTTTGGATTAAACCTAACTAAATGTCCACGGATGCTGTTTTTATGTAACGTTTTTAATATTGCATATCTCCATGCAGTATCATATGCCTTTTCAGTATTAAAAAAGACGGCTATAGTAATTTGTTTTCCTTCAAATCCTCTTCGTATGTGACCTTCCAGAATCCAGTGTAGATCTGTTACATTGTGACCCAAATTGAGTGGGAGTCAAAATTTTATTTTCTCGAATGTGCCATGTTAGTCGAGCATTTACCATTTTTTCTAGTAATTTGCACAGACAACTAGTTAAAAGAAATTGGTCTGTAATTATTTACATCACTGGGATTTTTTCCAGGTTTGGGGACAGGAAATAAATTTCGAAGCCATAAGTGGTTATAAAACTCTAATAAGTATGTCTTTGCCAAAGGTGCTAAATGGCAGATCATTTTAAAACAAACACTGTCACCTCCAAGGGGAGATTTATTGCTGCTCAACATAGCAAATTCAACCTCTTCCATATTAAATTTGCTATTATAATATATATCTTCTATTGTTTCAAAATTTATTGTTATCAATTCTATATTATTTTTCCTTGTGTGGAAATGCTCATCTAAAATTTGTTGCTACTTACTTTTGCTAAATTTTCACCTATTACATTACTTATTTCTTTAGGATCAAGTATTCTTTTCCCATCTTTTATTATGGCATGTCTAGGTGGTTTAACATGGGTAACATTTATTTTCCTGAATTTTTCCCATATTTTTTGTATGGGAGTATTATTAGAGAGATCTGATACATATTTCCTCCACGAAATGATTCTTCCTTGAATTACTTCTCTTTTAAATTTTGCAGATATTTTGATATATAGAGGTTTTAATGTATCAATTTCTAATAATAAAATAGTCAGCTTTTTAAGGTTCCTTCTCATATTGGTAATGTTTTGTCTATTTTACTGAATTTTCTATTCAAATTACCTAATCGTCTTCCAATTTGGTGTTTTATTTTTATTAATTCTGTTAGTTTTTCAGACCACCATGGGGCTTTATGTTTTGTTGATTGAGATTTGGATTTTGGTATTGCTTTATCAGCAGCTTTTGTAATGATATCAACAAGAAATTTATTAGTTTTATTAGTCTTTTAAATATTCAAATGTTGGGATATTCCTAGTATGGAATTCATATTGCTCCCAATCTGATTTATACAGTAAATGTTGTATTAAGGGACATGCTTGGTGTGATTATTTTGTAATAATGAAATTAATATTGGGAAATGATCACTTGTATGTATCGTCAACCGTATTCCAATCCAATCTGTCTCCTATGTTTGCTGTATATAGAGTTAAGTCGACTGAGGAAAATGCTTCATGTGTTTTAAAAAAATATGAGCTGATTTCGTTATCATTTATACAGCACATGTCATATGAATCTATGAATTCTTCTATTTTACTTCCTGCTCTATTTGAGGCTGTACAATTACAGTCCCACATCGGGTTGTGGGCATTAAAATCACCTACTATTAATGTACGTTCTTTGGCATTATCAAGTAATTCTTTGAGTTTGTCAAAGTCATAATTTTTATTAGGTTGATTGTATATATTATGAATTACATAATTATCGTTTTTTATTCGTATTCTAATACTCGATGTTTGCAGATCTGTAAAGTTTACAGGTACTTTGTCATAACATGCTTTGTTATGTAAATATATAGCAGTACATAAATTTCCTTCTTCCTCTCGTGATGTTGATGCTAAGGTATATTTACCTATTGTTGATGTTGTTTTGTTGACATGTTGTAAAAATAATATCATTGGTTCATATTCTTTTAATAACCTTTGTACATCTTCTAGGTGTAATCTGGTCTGTAGACCATTTACGTTCCACTGAATAATATAACTATTGAAAATATTCCGTTGTAGCGGTCGAGTTTTACTATCTTTTTTTGCATTATCAATTTGGATTTTTTTCTAATAATTTACTCACGACATTCGTTTGTTTTTCTTTAAAATATACTAAGTGCTCAATGCACATGCACTCTTTTTCATGGTTACTCAAATCCGTGGTTTCTTTTTTTTATATTTCATAAAATTTCTTATATTGTTTGTTAAACCATCTTTTGTTAAGTTTTTGTTATTACACAATTCTACAAAACAATCATTACATCCACATGTGTTTTCATGTACATTCCTTGTTGTTTCAACTGCTCATGTACCAATTATTGGCGACGGAGTAATCTCTTCTCCCTTGACATAATCGATGTTATCTTTAACGTCAGTGTTTTGGAAATCTGTATCCATAGGTTTTACTATTATTTTAAGAGAGAAAGGTATATTCTGAGTTTGTTTTTGTTCTTTCTTTATATCCTTTGTCTTTGGTTTAAGGTTGCTCTAATTGAAGTTGGTTTTTCATTTTGGGTGGTGTTCTCTCCAAAGGCTTTTTTTATCTTTAGTTTCCACTCCATCACGGATTTCCTCTGTTTCTTCTGTAGTAGTATCATCATCTTGTGCTATTTGCATTAACATTTCAAAAGAGTTGGATAAAATATTACCCATATCTTTTGTGCCTGTTTCTTGATTCTTTACCATTTTATTTTTTTTTTTTTCTGTGAAGCATTATTTTCTTCTTGAGATTTACTTGGCTGCGGTTTGTTACTTCTATATGTATGTATTTTTGATTCATTATTAGTTCTTGTTGTCAAGGCAAATGTAAGTTTCTTAGCAGGGTCTTGAATTCCTCTCACTTTCAGTTCTAATTTAGCCTCTCTAATAGACATTCCTGTTCTTTCTTGTAGCATTTTCAATTCCGTGTTGTACATGTAATACATGCATTCTTTGGATCTTGCATGATGATTCTGCTTAAAGTTTATACATTTTCGTTCGCTGCAATTCCATTGTGTGGTATGTTTTTCAGATCCACAATGCGCACATACAGGTTCGTTTCGACAATATTTTTTTGTATGCCCATATTTACTACAGTTTTGACATTGCAATGGTTTGGGACATAGGGCCTTATTACTCTGTTTTGACCTAAAACTTTTATTTTTTGGGGTAGATCTTGACCCTCAAATTTTATTTTCGTGATTTCTAACATTTTCTTATGTTTTTTTTTTTTTTGTTTATTTGGTATATTATATACCTCACAATCTTGGACTCTGGGATATCTTTTTTAAGAGAGTCCAACAGAATATTCTTTTCGATTGGTTCGTCACTGTTCTCAGGGAGCACAATGGTACCCTGAATGCTGTTCATAGTGCCATTTTTTTTTTATAATTGTTACTTATGTATTATCTATTGTTGTTATAGACATATAGTCCTCAGACTGACTCTTTGTTGTGGCTTCTATAAGCCATGTATTTCCTCTTATCTGTCTAAACGACATTTCTGTCGTTGAATATCTGTTTAATAGGTAGTTTTCCAACTTTAGGGCTGAAATTTTCCGTTCTGTTTCTGAGGTTAGAAACCTTGACCAACTTCCACTCCCAAAGTGGGAGTCGAAGTGAGTCAAGGTTGGGTCAAGACGATATTTACTTCTTTTGGGTTTGTTTTGTACTGGGGCGTAGGGTTCCAGTGTAATTACATTAGTATTTTTTTCTGTTTTTTCTCAGAGAGAGATTATCAGAAGAGGTTCCAGTGGTTGTCAACTGTGCCGAGTCGCTACCATCAAAGGGCCCAGGGGTACTTAAATCTTTAACACTGCTTGGCATAAAGACCGAGGTAGAGTATATAAAAAAAAATTAAAAAAAAATAAACCTGAAAACCTTCAAAAGATATCATCAGCCTTTCATGGAGTTTATTCTTCCACCAATGGCACAAGTGAAAATTGACTCCCAAATGTCAGCCCCCTACCCTACCCCACAGGGGATGGCACAACATGATTAAAGTGGCCCAAGATACAAGCAGACAGCTAATGATAACTAAGTGTACTTGATTTCTCGACCTGTTTGAGATTTGAAAATCATGTGTGTGTGTGTGTGTGTGTGTGTAGACAAATAAGGGAAGATGCGTGGATAGGGCAACAATCTCTAAACATGCTGTTGTAGAAGGGAGACCCATGATGGCCGACAATATCTGACTTGTAGTTGTAAAAGTGAATATTTGTGTTTGAATATGTGTGTACTTGCATATGAGTTTACATGTGTATATATTTTTATATTTTTATGTGTAGCTGAAGATAAGGATGCTGTTAGCAAGGACACAGTTTTCTAATAAGTTAAGACAGAAAGCAAATAACAGCAAGGGATTTTTTATTTACCAAGATGCGAGAGTGCCTGTGTGTGTGTGTGTGTGTGTGTGTGTGTGTGTGTAAGGGGGAGGAGGTGGATGAGTGTGGGGGCGTTATAAAAAGAGGCGAAATGATCGAACAAACACCGAACGGAGAGGCAGCAGCAAATGACAGCAAAAGATTTTTGACTTCCATTGTGGGTGGTCTTGCCACCCACCTGGAGAGCCAAACAATCGACCTGGCGTCCTTTAATACAGGTATTTAGGCGATCCTAAATTGATCGGTCGGCTCTTGTGTTGATACAACATTAAGTTTCGTCACCACGACAAGATAAGTAGATCGATTTAATTCAATTTAATTCAATTACGAGGGTGTCAAAGGAATTTTTTCGCCTCGTCTTCCTTTTCTTTATGAGACACACTAAGAGATTTTCTTAAAGTCATGGTGGCAAATGTTTGATCTCGATTTTACCAATTATTTTTTTCATGAAAGTGATCATAAGTGTGAAATCTTATTTTAGAGATTTTTCAGTCTTTGATCTTTTCTTATTTCTACATGGTTCGTTTCTTTACATTGCAATTTTCCTTTGTTTTATTAACGACACAATTTTTCGTCACTCTGGATAAATTTTTTCCAGGCATCAATTCATTTTAATTCGTATGTGTGTGTATGTGTGTGTATATATATGTATGTATATATATATATATATATATATATATATATATATATATATATATATATATATATATATATATATATATATATATATATATATATATATATTGTTTTAGTTTTTTATTTTCTAAATTTTCTGTTTTTCTGTTGGTGATTTCCATATACCCCCTTATTTTTGTTTTTTGTTAATAAAGCAGGTGAAACTGGACTCGTTCTTTTTCACTAAACAGGAAGAGCAAACAGAAAGCATAATTTGGCGGAGAGAAAACCTCATTTCTACAGTAATGAAGACTTCTCTCAGAATGTGGAAAATTGTTTCCTTCAAGAAAGAGAGGAAGACAGATTCACAACTTCGTAGCAAGAATAAACTTTATTTCTCTGTGTCTAGATGGGAAGAAAACTGCTCCTTAAAAACAAGTACAAGAGAAGAGAACACTATTACTCGTCAAACAGAGGGAAACAACACACATTTTCTAGAAGGAAACAACCTTAGTCCTCTGGCAAATGGAAGCAGGCACCTCTCTCCTTAACAGATGAAACTTGATTCCTTCAAAATAATGGAAGACCATCACAGTTCCTTATAGAGGGAAGAAAATCTTTTTCCAAGACAAATGAATACAGTCATACTTAGCACTCCAAAGAAAAACTTAATCCCTTCGAATAAAAGGAAGCAAGTTATTGATTTCACTAAACGAAAAATCTTTTCTCGAGTCATAATTACTGAGAATACAATCTGTCTACCTGTCTAATATCAACGCACTTTCTAAGAGATTTAAATTTGAGCCTAACAATTACACATCTCAAACTGTCTATCTAACACCAACGCACTTTCTAACAGATTTAAATTTGACCCTAACAATTACATAACATCTCAAACTGAAAATATGAAATATTACTTAAGGAATCAAGTTAGCTAAACGTTGTACCGGCTATCCATGACTTACCATTAACATTATAATGGCAAGAAATTATCATTATTATTAAACATTATATTACTGTGTTCATCAATATCTTAGTAGCATTCACTTTCATCGTGTCGTGTTTTACTTGCGGGTTTACTACGCAACAAAAAAAAAAAAAATTAAAACGAGAAACCTAATGTTAGGGGAATCATATATACTGATACACAATCAATAGCATATAAGAAAACCAACAGAATGTGAAGGTGGGAACATAGTAAACATATAAAAAAAATGCACATAAACTGAGGAACAATAAATGCATTAGCTTCACCTGCAATAATGGAAAAAATACCAAACAATAATAATAAGAAACCCAACACAACAATAAACTAGTGGCTGAGTGAAACTTTCAGCCACGGCCCATGAAACTTTCAGCCACGGACCGGTGGTGGTCTGTGTTGTTGGCACCTGTAGCGGTGCCAGACGCACGATCATGGCTAAATTTAACCTTAAATTAAATAAAAACTGCTGAGTTTAGAGGGCTGCAATTTGGCATGTTTCATGATTGGAGGGTGGATGATCAACATACCAATTTGCAGCCCTCTAGCCTCAGTAGTTTTTAAGATCTGAGGGCGGACAGAAAAACTAAAACGTAGCCATCTAAATAAACATACAAATAAAGATGCGCCATTCTAAAACTATCAACCTCCTCCTAAAGTTCTCCGTACACAACCCCACGAAAACCGAGACACTTTTTTTTTTTCTGAAAACGAAGGCATAAAGAAAAACTACAAATAAACAACGAGCGCAAATATGTAGTGATAAAAACATTGCACTCCCCTACAATTATGTGAACACAATTTCTTCAAGACAAATGCTTTTTTTAAGCAAATTAGTAGGACGAAAGAAGAATAAATAAATAAATAAATAAAAATAAGCGGCGCCAAAGCAATTAGATTAGCCCAAAAGTTTCATGAACTCAGCCCTGTGAAGACCAGCCATTCTTCTTCTTAATATTCTTCGTATCCTTCGTTTTCTTCTTCTATAAACATTGCTATGCAAGAAGACATTTCAATAAGACCCGCTTCGGACCGGGACGCCCCGCTGTTCCGGGCCAAAAAACAGCCTTGTTTCTAATCTCGTTAATGGAATCAGCAACCCTTGGGTGTTTTCGTCCTTGGCATTATTCACATAGCTAATTCTTTTGATATCTATACTTCGGGTTTTTGTTTTTTTTCTTTTGTCTCTTGTTGTCTTTTCTGGTTTTGTTCAGGCACACATATCTTTGATGTTGTTCTTCTGTTGTTGTCTATTACTAATGTACATTGGCATAACTAATTCTCTTTGATATCTATAGTTAGTTTTCCTTGTTTTATATAATACCTATTTGTTTTGTTTATTCTTTTATTTTTTTTTCTCGCTAAAAAATAATCCCATAGTTTAGTCTCTTGATATCCGTGCTTTTGTTCAGTTTTTTTAATCTTCCAGTTATTTTATTTATTTATTTTTTTTTTTTTTTTTTTGCATTCTAATTTCCATTCGTCTCATATAAAGCATCATTTCACTGAGTTTGCTAATTCATTATTGTGTGTGTGTGTGTGTGTGTATTTTGGAGGGGGGGGGTTTAAGCATTCGTTGCACATGTCTTGGAATGCGTAAAGAAAATAAAATTGTTTACTTATACTGTCTTCAGTTTTCTTTATGGGCTATTTGTGATGTTGCGTACATATTATGCGTGTGGTGTACGTGTCAGTGCATTTCTAGAAAAACTGGATATTTTCTGGTGGGATTTGACCCTTTTTGAACATGAAATCCGGAGATGCGTGGCAATAATATATAATGATCTTACTATGAAAATTCCATTGCAACCAAATGGAGAGGGCAGAGTTCTGTAACCGTTATTGATAGGCTAAATTGGGTACTTGTTTCGATATAAGTTGATGTTTGTACGATATAAGTTGATGGTTGTAAGTTCGACCCTTCACTTCAGGTCCAACCTGGTAAGGTACCAGACTGACCGACAGGGTACTGGTTGCGACATACGATGGTGTCCATAAAAATTGATTGAGGACACTTCCGCGATGCAAGGCGATCGGCTGTGCTTCCTAAAATATAATAATAAACGTTACTAAAACTTCCTCACACCTTAGCAGTCTGGTGCATATAGCAATGAGTCCAAACGAAGCATGATGAGCAATGAAGTAAAATAAAGTGAGGTGTCTATTTATTAGTTATCGGTTATAACTTCAATCAAATACGGTGGAAAGTAGTGTGGAAGAAAAACCTGATATTTTTCAAAGAAAATCGTACAGTCCACTAAGCATTCCAATGAGAATGGGTCACAAAGAAACCAAAAGCCTAGTGGATGAACGAGAGACAGACAGGCAGGCAGAGAAAGAATTTACAAGGTCGATAAAGTACCCAAAGTTCTCTTATGTAATAAAGTAAGGAATAAAAAAAATATATATTATTCGGTGGTGCTTGCATATCCGACCAAGCTCTCTATGCCCGACAAGAAGAAGAAGAAGGAGAATAAAAGACAGGAAAAAAAGTTCAACTAATGAACGGACTTGGATGCTGACAGAAATGACCTCAAAGGACTGATCAAGATAACAGGCATCTGAAGGGCTATCTCCAGGTTATCGCGGATGATTATCTAAACAAGGCCATACAAACACCTTGTCAATAGAGACCAAGAATAGCATATTTTTATAAGTGATGTCAGAGATGGTTTCTCCGAATAAATTCTTCGTCGTGATATCTTCTCCAAGCTTTCTCTTTTTCCTCGTTGTATGCATCAACCTTTATTTCAGTCACTTCTGAATTCTAGAATTCTCTGTCTTCTCCCGTATTTGATGAATCTTTAAACATTCGCCTTTCCAGTAGGCACAGAGAGAACCATAGAGAGGGCCGACTTCCTATGTGCTTCATTGTAATTGGCTGAGCGCCGGCGGCCATTTTGATTGTGTGTAACTGGAGGTTGCTAAAGACGCATCATTCTGTCACTGCAGCCGAGTGAGTCTACACTAAATTATCTCTCCATGGATCATTTACACTACACAGGCCACACCAAGAAAACCGCTGGATCAAAAGGAACAGAGTGTTCTGCCATTAACTGTACAAAGTATACAAAAACAAACAAAGAAGTGGCCTTCTACTCTTTTCCAAAGGACAACACGAGGTGAAACCATTAGTTTGTCAGCCCATCTGCTTGTAAGCAGTTTGTTTACTGCTATGTACTATTCATTATTGCTCTCAAAGTGTACAGTTTATGAAGCAATTGTATGTTACAATGAGACTAAAATATCAATTGAAAATCAAGAATAAAGCATACAAAGAAAAGATATTATGCAAAAACAGAAAACTATTGAAAATTTCCCATAAATGAATTCATATTAATCCAATGAGTATTTTGTTAACAGGTCTTGGTGTTAATGCTTTTGGTGGTGATTTTAATACTTAACAATGTGTGCTATGTGTATGTGTTGATGCCTTTGGTGGTGGTACGTGATTAGTAATTAAATACTACCTATTTCCAATAGGTTGTGCACAGGCATAGCATTTTGTGCATATTTTGCTAAGGCATGGTATTTGCGAAGGCTTGACATTTTGCTAGCATGTTCTTCTCCTAGGGCCTATTATATCTGCCATCATTTAATGACATTGAAGTACAATGATTACTTTTCCAGATGCAGTCCTTTCACAGGTAATTTTACATAGCCTAAATGTTTGAAAATATGTATTATTTTATTTTACAGAACTTTGAATAAAATTGTTTAAACATTTTTCCAAGGGTTATTTTTATTTTATTTTACAGAACTGTGAATACAGCTGTTTAAACATTTATGGGTTATTTTTGTTTATAAATATACCATGTATATGCCTGTAAGAATATCTGAGAACAATAAAATTTTTATCCTACTAAGGAATTACCTAAATAGGTATTATTTGGAGCAAAGTCTGTTCTGCTGATCTAGTCACATTTGGCTGTGATGTATCTGAGTGGTCCTCTTACTGTTACATATTTATATAGGCCTATTTGTACCCTTATTTTCTGATATACGTCCATAAAATGAACAATCATAACAGTTGTCAAATAAATAAACATTGGCAGTTTGTTGTGTTCCAGCATAAAGACAAACTGTTGGCCCTACAGTGGGCTGCAGCGCACTCAGAGCATGTTCGTTTACAAAACGTTGCTGTCACTGTAGCTCCAGTTGCACACAATCAAAATGACGGCCAAATTACGCTGCACATAGGAAGTCGGCCCTCTCTATGATTCTCTCTGGTAGGCAGGGTCTGCCACTATTTAACGAGTGAAGTCCATTTACATATTCTTTCGTGTTACTTTTTTCCTACTGTATTTTAGTTCTTTCTTCGGCGCAATCGAGTTTTCTGTACATCGTATAATGCTGCATGAAACTCTCGATGTGCTGCAGTATGAAACTCAGCTGAGAACAGGCCAGCGTTGCTGTTTTGTGGGAATTTTCAACAAAGTTGTGGGAGAAACTCGCTCACATGGGATGTTTTGTGGTAGGGTTTTAATACCTCAATATCTGTGGAAATATTTTGTGGATATTTTACATTTTTGTTGGAGGTCTCACGAGAATTTAGAATTTTGTGGAATTTTTGTGGGAAATCAAGCATATCGGACGTAATTTACGTCTTTCGTCGGTCAATGGAATATGGAAAATCGGATGTAATTTACGTCTCGTGGTTGCGAAAGGAATAACAGTAATAATAATAGTGCAAAAATACCTGCACTTCTAAATAAGGGCATGTTAACCGGCTTTTCAAAATACGCGTCAGTTTTAAACCTGTCAGCAAAGTTTCAACCGAAACGTTTAGCTGGCCCCGGGCTGGCGGTGGTTAGGATGATCATAACTGTCAGTTGGATCACAGCAGCAGCAGTCAAATCGCATGATCGCACCATATGCTAGGCCGACTACTATCTATAATACATCTGAGTGGCTGTGTACCTGCATGCTACCAAGAATGAGTGCTATCAGTGATAAGAAATGCATGCAAAGATATCGTTCTGCATGGGAGACTGATCAGAGATTTAAAGGTAAGAAGAATTTGAGAGAGAGGTTTCAGCAACATTTTAAACTTCGCTCAAGAAGCCCGTATTTTTTTCTTTATGCAATCAAGCTTGTGGGTACTTTTTTAAACTATAGTATTCATATTGCTAAGTGAATACATAACTGATTTGAATCTTCACTTTCTGCAACCAAGTGTATGTTGGTTATCACATAACTTTCACATTCCGTTCTTGCGTTGGCTCATTGGTGTCATACGACAGACAGCAAACTCAAAAGCCAAACATCTTGTTTATTCACTTTCTTCTTCATTCTGATTTTGCACTGCCTGTTAGTTAATGACGTCTTGATCCTTAGTATTTCATATCCGATTGTGTTATGATTACTTCTCTTCAACAGTTTAATTTTATTATCATTGTCCAAACAGGAAAATCACAAAAGGGAGAAAATTTTTATTAGTAACTTATGTGTGTATATATATTATATATATATACACATACATGTATATATATATATATTTAAAAAGAGAATTTTGTTTGTTAGCATACATAGTGTATAAATAGTATTTTTTTTATTAAATATTGCTGTCACTTTCGAGTATTCACAAGGTAAATGATTTGTTTTTATTTTAGGTTGGTTACAACCTTATCCTGGAGATGGGACAAAAGCCAGGTGTAAGATATGTGGGGCTGGCATTCAGGCCCATTTGAAGTCCATCATTGGTCATTCTTTGGGAAAGAAGCACTTAGAACTTATGAAATCATCAGGAAGTAAGATACTGATGTCAATTGATAAGAGCTTCCAACCTTTAGTAAATGACCCTACTAAAATAGCAGAGCTAAAATTGGCAGTTTATGTTACAGAACATACATCTAATCAATCTGTTGATCATTTAGGTGAAGTGATCCCACAGCTTGACAAGAAATCAGGCATTCTTCAGAAAATTAAGCTTCATCGTTCAAAAGTATGTGATAGCACCTTCTTTCTCAAAGAAATTAAGAAATGATATTTCAGATCACCACTTTAGTTTGCTTGTTGACGAAAACACTAATGAGTCTAATATATCCTGTTTAGCATTAACTATTCGTTATTTCAGTGATTCAAAGAAGAGCATGGTTGACACTTTTTACCGTCTTGTACCTCTAAAGCAAGGGTTCTCAAACTGGGGTTCGCGAACCCCCAAGGGTTCACAGAAAGGTTTCCAGGGGCACTTGGATGGCTGACGAAAAAATATTTTAAACTGCAGCTCCGGTTGAGGGTGAGGCCGTGGGGATGGTTGAGACTTGCACCTTCTTCCAGATAACATGCAAGAAGAATTCTTAGAGTTGGTGAATGACTCTGTTGCAAAAGCTGCATTTGAAACACTTACCCTAACCAAGTTTTGATCGAAAATGAGTGATTACCCTGTTGTATCTGATGTTGTTCTGAACTCTTTGCTGATGTTCCCTAATACTTACCTGTGTGAGCAAGGATTTTCAACGCTGTTGAACATGAAAACTAAACATCGATCACGGCTTAATGTGGAGCATGACTTACGTGTGTGCCTGTCTAATACCGCTCCTCGAATTGAGAAACTTGTTTGCAACAAACAGACACAGCCTTCACACTAAACTTGACTAAAGTTCAGTATATACTGCTTGGTAATGAAGTAAATACTGTTTCACTCCTGTATGTGTATCACTCAAAGGTGCTTGTAATATTCATGTTTCTGCTTAATAAAGTCACTAAACTTTAAAATCAATTAATAACATCCTTTGCAGTACCACTGTATACTGAGTTAGTCAATATATTACCATTTTATTTGGTGTCAGCTTACTTGGGGTTCGGGTTGATGGTCTTATAACTCGGGGGGGTACTTAAAGGGAAAAAGGTTGAGAACCCCTGCTCTAAAGGATGCAAAAGCAGACACCATTTATATAACTGTCAAAAACTATTTCATGGAAGATGGATTACATATTAATAAATTGATAGGTATAGGTACAGATGGGGCAAATTCAATGGTAGGTCGCCACCACTCACTCATAACATTATTGAAGAATGACAACCCTGAAATAACTCTTATTAGGTGTGTGTGTCATTCCCTGCACCTAGCTGCAAGTAAGGCATGTGAAAAACTCCCGACTGTTCTTGATTTTCTAGTTAGCGAGACACACACATGGTTCTCTAATAGTCCAAAAAGGATCAGTAAATATGGAGAGTTGTATAAAGTTCTTGAGGATCGTGCACCCAAGAAAGTGTCTGGGTTAGCTAGCACACGTTGGTTGTCTCGTTTAGAGGCAATCTATGTTATCCTTGATCAATGGGACTCCCTAAAAATGCATTTTGAAATGTGCGAAGAAAGTGAACGTTGCTACACAGCCAAACAACTAAGCCAAGGATACAATGATCCTCATACTAAGTTATACCTTTTATCTGTTCGCAAAGTACTTAAGGAGGTGGTGAGAGTAAACAAACTTTTACAAGGGCAAAATGTTGAGGACCTAATCGATATGTATCGTAACATTATGCACATGGTAGTAGAATCAGGTCACTTATCAAAATGTGCAAAAGAAAATCTCCCTTCTTTAGAATTTCAGAATTATGTATTGCCTTTGAATGCTATGCATTTTGGTTATGAATTCAACACATTTGGAGACTCTTGTACCTTAACCAGTGACCAGTTGATTTCTGTCAAAGAAAAATCTAAAGAGTTTGTACTCGAGTTGTTTAGTCAAGTGCAGCTGCGCCTGCCAGGTAATGTTGACACCCTACTTCTTTTACAGAAATTGCATCCTCGCGTAGCCACTTCTCAAACCAAGGGTTCTATTGGAACTATTGCTTCCAGGTACAAATCTATAGTCAGAGATATGGATGAACTTGAAAATGAATGGGATATACTAAACCTTGAGCAATGGCCAAAATCATGTTTGCAAAACAGTGTTGGATTTTGGGCAGAGAGGTATATGAAAAATTAGATTCTGCAGGTAAGCGGAAATTCCCTAATATTCCCGCCTTTGCCTTGGCATTATTGTCTTTGCCCTTCTCTAATGCAAATGTGGAAAGGGTATTTTCAGTTATGAATATTGTGCACTCAAAAGTAACAAACAGATTTAGTGTACGATCTGTTGAAGCTATTTTCCAAATTAGGTATGGTTTGTCTCTTCAAGGTATCTCTTGTGTTGACTTTATTCCAACTGAAGACATGTTAAAGAACTTCCTTGCTAAGGCTAAAAAAGAAACACAAGAAAATCAACACATTGTGAATTTTGAAGTAGACATAGAAATGTAGATTAAGTGAAATTGTATTTTGAGTTAAAATCAATCTTCTTTTTCATGATTTCAATGCATTTTCTTCTTTAGAAGAAATCATTAGAGCTGAATTTCAAGGTAAAATAGTTTTTTGTGTGCATTATACACAATTTCATACAAAAGTAAACTTTTAAGTTATTGTTACTTTCATCCTATTAAGTCTAAACTGCTTACCATTATTTTTGTGTAGAATTTGAAGAATTAGATGTTGCAATGAATTTGTTTGTGTTTTATAATGTTTCCTTTTTTTTGTGGGAAAAATTTGTGGAAATCCAGATTTACTTGTGGGAATTTTGTGGAAAAAATCTCACTCATTTGTGGGAATTGGCAGACAGCACAGTGGCAGCACTGGAACAGGCAGCGCTCAGTTGCTCCCCTGATGCGGTCGAGTGAAGTTGTGTCGGCAACGACTACGGAATTGGACTCGGAATCGGGCTGAAATTTGGCAAGTTTGATGATTGGAGGGTGGATGATCAACATACCAATTTGCAGCCCTCTAGACTCAGTAGTTTTTAAGATCTGAGAGCGGACAGAAAAGTGCGGACGGACAGACAAGTAGCCATCTCAATAGTTTTCTTTTACAAAAAACAAAAAATGACTGATACCTAGACCGTCCTTTAATATTATGAATTCACTCTTGTGCCAGGACAGATTTGCTCTTCAGAGCAGTATGTGAACGAACCTGCAAGTACTGGACGGACAAACAGTCAGCGAAAGAGTCTCACTGGGCAAAATTTCTCAAACAGATTAAATAATTACATTTTATTCAGTTATGAACGGACATCTTATCAGTCATGATAAACAACTGATATCTTAAAAGATTGGGAAGACAGACTGCAGGTCGCTTAACAAGTCTAACTAGTCAAGATTATGTCAACAATGTTGCTGAATTACGATTACCTTCACAGTTCCGAGACTGTGGCTTCACGAAGTATCCCAATCGACTTTCCCACTGATTTAAGGAAGTTGAGATTAGCATTTTACAAAATAATTCTTCACTCGTTTGGTCTTTTTATGAGATAAGTACGTTAACCTCACATTAAAACCTGTTTTACCAGGTTTTTCACTAAATTTACGAGTAACCATATACGATATTATTATTATTATTATTATTATTATTATTATTATTATTATTATTATTATTATTATTATTATTATTATTATTATTATATAAATTGACACAGACCCAAGAGAAAAGGGGTACAGTGAAAAAAACTAATATCTATAGACACTGGGTTAGCTAAAACACTTTACAGTTGACATCTACAAGTTATTACAATTAACTCGAATTCCTTTTAATCGGAGTCAGTGATCCTGGCAGTTGAGACAACACTCAATCAATCGAGCGTTCGCCCAATAGACGGAAACTTTTATTGAAAGTAACTCGCTTAGTTAAAGTAATTAAATACGGGAATGTCAACTCACTGACCAAATTAGAAAGCGCTCACAAACAACCTACCTCCGGCAGTGCTACAGGGAAATACGAGATCCACATACAATACTGACCCATATCTAAAGCTGATCAACATTTCCTTGGTCCATACTCAACCAAGTCACATAATCTGTGAGCGATCTCATACAGACAGACTAACAAACAAACTAACATGAATGGAAAAAAAAAACCTCCAGCCATTTTCATATACTGAGGCAATAAGCATCGACCTAATTTTAATGACAGAAGAAACGACGATCAGGATCGCGAATTATGTTTCATTAAGACTGTACATTAGAGAATTTAAACGAATCTCACAATGAAGATGCATGACTCTTTCTCTCTCTCTCTCTCTCTCTCTCTCTCTCTCTCTCTCTCTCTCTCTCTCTCTCTCACACACTATATATATATATATATATATATATATATATATATATATATATATATATATATATATATATATATATGTGTGTGTGTGTGTGTGTGTGTGTGTGTGTGTATATCTACAAATATTTACGAGCTGTAATAAAAAAATTATTCTGTCTTTACGCACCTATTATGGGAACATCACAATAAATTCCAAGCGACTTGAAAAAGTATTTAAAAAAAATCAGTGATCTATGCCTAAGTAGTTGAATTATGTTCCCTTCTTGTATACTGGAACGCTTACAACACAATGTATGCTAAAAATGAATATTAATTACAATGTATTACCAGGCGCAAAATTTACAGCGCATTGGCTTGAATCAATGCCACCAGCTTCGACGCAAAGTCCTGCCATAAATTTTAAAAGATTTTCTTAATGAAGAAAGCGAAAATGGAAGACGAACAGCCGACTATGGCTATTTGTCACGCTTCAATGGGTCGTAAATTAACGACACTCATTATGCATAATTACATTATTCAAGGAGACGTTACTCCAGACACAAGAGATTAAAGATGAGGCGACAAGATGGAAGGAAGCAGGTGTTTGGCAACCACTGTCAAAAAACTTGTATCAGTCATGAATATTTTAAAATGTATTACAGACACCAGTTACTGGCATTTTCTTTTTATAATAATTATTACTCGTGTATTCATGGCATCAAGAATGTCCGTGATATACATGAGGGCCTAGGGGCAAGTCTCAACCCTAGTAAGTATACCTTAGTTTAACCAGACCACTGAGCTGATTAACAGCTCTCCTAGGGCTGGCCCGAAGGATTAGACTTATTTTACGTGGCTAAGAACCAATTGGTTACTTAGCAACGGGACCTACAGCTTATTGCAGAATTCTACATGGCCCGGTGGTGAGAAAGATTTAGTGCCTTAAAGTGTTATTACTCAAGTCGAAAAACTGAACACTAATAATGGAAATCAACAACCTAGCAGGAAATAGAGGCATAGGAATAAATTGTATCTCATGAAAGTAATACATGTACATAATATATACAATATGTGTTTACATTATATATATATATATATATATATATATATATATATATATATATATATATATATATATATATATATATATATATATATATATATATATATATAATATATATATATACATATACATATACTTTAACGTATTGAAAACATATTCATACTTGTTTCTGGTCCATTAAGTTCCATTTTGACCTTTAGTCATCTCAGACTAAAGACGGAACTGTTTATTGTCATTAAAGAGAAACGGATGTTCAAGAATTTCTGCTGTACATGCAAATCTACATACTTCCATAAATATATCAACACACGCACAAACACAAGCATATATATATAACACACGCACAAACACAAGCATATATATATATATATATATATATATATATATATATATATATATATATATATATATATATATTACACACACATATAAATATATATTTTTATTCACAACGGACCGACCCCCTGTTTTTCGAGTGTGAGTCCAGGGCATGAGCAATTCGGACGCAAAAATCATAAAAGAAGTTGGAACCTAAGTACTACATACCTGAGGGTTTTTCCCGGGTAGGCGCTTGGCGTCCAACACACCAGCAAACTTTACCCACCTTCCCGACCCATCAGCACTCGAACTGCTAACATTTCATACTACTTCAGCATGAGATATGATGGTGATCAACACACGGAAAAATGTTTCAAAGAAATGAACTTCCGGCTCACAACAGTAAAACGTTAGGTACGTAGTACTTAGGTTACAACTTTTTTTATAACTTTTGCGTCCGAATTGCTAATGCCCTGGACTCTCACTCGAAAGACCGGGGTTCGGTCCCATTGAGAGTCAGAAATTTATTTCCGTGAAACTCGTTCCCACGCGTTCATTCCCAGAAATACGTATAATCTGCATTTTTACCAGAGAGCGGATAGCTTCACGTTCTCAGGAAAATTTTGGGATGAGATTGTTAACCCCGTTACCCAGATCACAGAATTCAAAATCCCCGATTTATCTCTCTCAAACAAAAAGTATCAAAAATGGTTATCATACCTCCTGGATAATTATGAAGAGGAAGACTTATTACTGGTACAACGCCAATTTGATATAAAATCAAATTTAAAAACATTTTTCTTTAAAAAAATTACTTCACGTAAACTCTCCAGAAATCGTATTCTTATTTTGCAAAGACGGCTTTGGAATTCTATGTCTACTTCTATTATCCGTGACTCACAGCCTCCATCTGTTAAGATGCAAGCCCATCGGTTCCTTCAGTGTCAAATCCATCTAGTTTTCTTCGGTCCTGAACTAGTCAAGGCGACTATATGATCCGTTCATTGACATCAAAATATTTTTAGGGGAGTATTCTGGAAACTGAAAACGACTCCCCTAATTTAAGAAGCTCTGGGTCTTAGAAATGCGCACAACTAAAATAAGCAAATTCAATTAGAATGTTTATTCAGTCATACACAGAAAGAAACTTGAACGCAAATTTGGTTTCTTCGCATTACAAACCGTAATGGATTAGCAATGAGTTTAAGACACACACACACACAGAGAGAGAGAGAGAGAGAGAGAGAGAGAGAGAGAGAGAGAGAGAGAGAGAATTCGTATCTCTTCGTGCATACTACCTAAGCCATTTGAAGGTTTACCTTCTTTCTTGTTTGTCAAAAGGATTTTATTTCTTCCTGGTGGTTAAACGTTCTGTATTAAACTGACTTATTACTTTTTATTACATTTCAAATTTATTTGCAATCCTAAATATACCCTACCGAGTGGTACAATATATATATATATATATATATATATATATATATATATATATATATATATATATATATATATATATATATATATATATATATATATATATACTGTATATATAACTGAATCAAAATAATATGGAACGTGATGAATATATAAACAAAGACAAAATCCACGAAGGAAAGAGAAACACTGGAGTGCTGCGAGGCCTTTTGACTGTCGTACTTTACTTAGTGTTTCTCTTTCCTTTGTGAATTTGTCTTTATATATATATATATATATATATATATATATATATATATATATATATATATATATATATATATATATATATATAAATAAATGGATGTATGTGTATGCGTATGACTGTATGCTCCAGCATAACTCTGAAGTGCACTGAGCAATTTCAACCATGCTTGGTATATATATATATGACTTCCTATTTGGGAAAAAATACTGTGGGGGTTAAGACATCACTAGCACCAAAGGGCACCAAAGGGGGTGGGGATGGGAAGAGCTTCCCTGAAGTGGGGCTGGTTCTGCCCATAGACTTAGTAACTAAATAAACTCTATGGGTTTATCATACCTCATTTCGGTATAAATATGACTTACTACTTGGAAAAGAATATTGTGGGGGTAAGACATCTCTGGCACCTAAGGGGGTGGGGGTGGGAAGGGGGAGACATGTAAAAATTACCGAAATCGACAGATGTTATTGTCTAATCCATAGTTTTCGAGGTCGCTGAGATGAATGGTGACACTCCCGATGCCCTTTAAGTCTAAGTTCAGCCCCGATGGAAAGGGGGAGGGTGAGAAGGGGTGAAATATAAAATGACAAAGTAATTATAAAGGGAGAGGGTGAAACAGTTTTTATCCCACGGATACTACTTATTTCGACGGATCTCCATTTTAACTTTAAGAGATTGCAATTTCCAGTGAGTGTTGCGTTCGCGACCATGAACAACAAGGCACAGGGACAGTCTATTAAGTACTGTGGAGTGGATTTGAGATTGTCATGTTTTTCCCACGGACAACTTTATGTCGCTAGCTTAAGGGTGGGTTCACCCACGAATTTCTTTATTCTTGCTTCTGATGGTGAAACTAAAAATGTTGTTTACAATCAAGTTTTGTGTTAAAGTAGTATTATAGTGAATTTGTGAAAGATTTACTTTATAATTTGTACACTGTATTTATATTTAAAAAACCTAAAAATAAAAATTCTTTGATATTACACTACAGATTGATTTGATTCCTTTTCCTGTCAAATTGAAAGTTGGGATAAATAAATATCCGAGTTTGTTCTATGTTTTGGGTGTATTCTACGGTCTGGGTGCGTTCAACGCTTTGAGTTATTACCGTGCAACGCCGGGTATGTCAGCTAGTGTATTAATATACTAACAGTCTGCCATCAGCTCGTATGTAAGAGGGCGTGTGTGTTTATGTGTGCTTGAGCGTCTGCTTACCAGAAGGTGTAAGACAGTTGTTCGTCAAGTCAAAAAACCCGTTCATTTCTACATAATATAGAAAGCTTTTTTTTCTCCTTCAGCGTTCAGCCATCTTTGTTTTCTTCACAATAATTTTTGTAAATAAGAACGCGCCTCTAATGCCTGCACAAAATCTATTTTCTTTTTGACAGAAATGAATTATTGGCATTACAACACCGAGGTCACTAGTGTTCCGTCCTTTAAACATAATATTTATTCACGTCATTTCTCATACAAAATTCACTGAGCGCTTCCATATACCAGCATCCTCTCCAAACTCCATAATATTACAACAAGTTTCTTTAGAGCTTACAGTACTTACAGTGCAGTGTGCCTTGTCCGTCACACTACAGACAACTTTTGTTTTCTTATTTTTGTTACAATTAGTATTTTTCCATTTAGCTGTTAAACTTTTTTTTTCCTCACTTCTTTAACAAGATCCAGTTTTTCTGGTATTTGGTTATTTAAGAATAACAATAATAGTGATTTATAACGAATTTTCGTGTCACAACAATAGCTACTTATGCTGAAAACAAAATTGATGTCTTTGAAGTTTCAACTAAAAGAACTTAACACAATCTCTCTCTCTCTCTCTCTTTTCTGCGCATCACCATGGGCCCTTCCATCACTTGAGACATCCGTTCCATTATCTGGAATGGCACATTCCCCTTTCACCTTCGCTTCCACTTAGCATTGTTGTTTCGCTTTTGTTGATTTGCTTTTTGGATAGTAATGTTGCTCCGCTGTTGTTGTGTGGCCTCCTCGTTTTGTTGTTTTGAATGTCTCCTTGTTTTGCCTGTTTTGTTACTGCTTAACTGTTTTGTTATTTGGTTCTTATTGATGTTTTGCTCTTATTGTATGGGCTTCGCTCTTTTCACTTTTATAATTTTTCTGTTGTTAAGTAATAATGCACGTTTTAACAGATTTCATATAAATGTTATTTAATATTTTGTTCGTAATGACAAAGTTGATGACAATTTCGCCATGCTTTATTTTGCTGTTATTCCTGTGCTAAAATAACTCTTGTTTCTCGTGTGATCTTTGTATGAAAAATTTTGTATTAATTATGCAATTGCTTTTCTTTTGACAGTACATTATAATAATTTAGAATTCATCATTGAATTATGTCAATTTCGGTTTTATTTTGATGTTTGTCGTTTTGGAGATAAATTTGTCGTTGATGTTGCGCTAATATCATCGTTGTTGTTAAACCAGTTGCTTTTAATATTTAGCAACATAATTATTGCTAAAAAGTATAAATGTTGTAATTTTTATGAAATATTATATACCTATGTGTGTTATACCATACTGACACAATTATTATGCATAAACACAATCAATCGTGAAATGTATCATAATGAAGCAGAATGTAAGATACTGAATATACATGTCATTTATAATCAAAACGCAGCACACAGAAGCAAAATGAATCACAATAAAACAAAATTTATTGTAAGGCAACTAAATGTATCAAACGCAAACAAGATTTACAAGTACACATTTATGACATTGCAAAGTTTATCACAACGACGACAAGCTTATTGCATTTACACATAAATATTTCCGTTCTTGTCCAGGCATTGTCATCGCAAACTATCGCATGAAGGGTGGTCACAGTAAAACGGAATTCCTGGAGAGCAGACACGCGCACACAGACTATTGACTTTAGTACCGTGGCACACTGCCATTTGTACCAGACTCCTCCTACAAGGCACTGTTTTGCCCCATCTCTAACCTGTCAAATGAATACTTAATATCCAGTTCCTGTTGACTGAACACACACACACACACAAATTCCATTTTTGCTCTATGGCGTCATTGTATTCTTTTGCCGCTCACATTAGACTCCTACACACCGCTAACTTTTCTCCCATGTAGACTCTCCACGCACATATGAAACACACACACACACAAACGCCAAAACACACATTAATATATCCCAACTATACGGGTCCATTTATCAGTGTCGATACAAAAGTGGGTTTCTCATTCAGGTAATAGAAACACGGTGATGGGGTCAACATCATGCATACCCCGATACCCATACTCCTCTAACCCCTAACCATTCCCCCCCCTTTCTCTCTCTCTCTCTCTCTCTCTCTCTCTCTCTCTCTGCTCTCTCTCTGCTTCGGTTAAGGCGGAACTTACAGTTTGCTTACCTTCCCTTTTCTGCTTTACGTTTTACTTGTTCCTCGACTCCCTAAATTTTCATCATATTAATTTTATTCATCAGTACTTTTTTCTTATGTTTCGGCGATGTGAATATCTTTCCTCTTTTGATACCATTGGTTTTTCGTATATAAACCTTTTTGTTTACTTTTCGCTTTATGGTAGTTATTTCCACTAATAGCTGCCCCTTTTCATCATCTATTTTATTTGTTTCCTCTTTCTTTCAGGTTTTAATCTAAGTTTTCTTTCGTATTTTCTTATTCATACACATTATAAAAATAAAAATACAAAATCAAGTAAAAATCTATGTACATATATATACTGTGTGTGTGCACACACACACACACACAATACAAAGGATGAAAAAAATAAATAAGATACAAAAATCTAAATAAAAGCTTATAGACATCAAAAAATTTGAAATATATAGAGTCTTGAAGAAAAACTAGCCCTTTCACATAAAATAAGAACCTCACCGTAAACTATTATACTCACTTAAACGTCCTTTTCACTTACAAATGAAATTTAGACGCTTGGAATAGACAGACATCGACATACCAAGTTACCGTCCAAAATTAAATATTAGACTTGGCAAGTATATTTGGGTGCTAACAAGACTTCATTCAACGTCTCACTCTCCCCCTGTTTCAGTGCCCACCCTGTAACAGCATCCCACCCCTTCCTCACATCCCTTACGAACTCCACATAAGGTCCGGTTTCAGACGAAAGCGCACACGCGCGCACAAGGCGTACATGTGCGCACAAAGCGTACATGTGCGCCCATGGACTCGGAGAACACGTTGAGGAATCTTGCAGCATCATTGACTATAGCGATAGTTCGTTGAATGTTTCTATGCCACATTTTTTTCAACATTTTTTCTCGATTTGTTGGTTTCTCCCTTTTTTTCTCTTTGGACAAGCATTGATTCGACATCGGAGCGTCTCCTATCAGTCTCGCTTCATTTATTTGCTTTTGTCATTTGTATTTTGTTTCCTTTCACAGTTTTTGCGTCGTAATCATTAGGTTTTTGTTATGAAATCTCACACAGTTTTCTCTCGTCTACAAACTTTCATTCTGCTGCCATGATTCCCATATCACTCCTGCCTGATTGTGTTTACTTTTCTCTTTCATATTTTGTTCCCATTTCTGGACTTTGCCTCTTATTTATTGAGTTTTCTTTCCAGTTCTCAAACCATTCCTCTGCGATTTTTGTAATTCGTCTTTTTTCCTCTTACTGCACGTTTTTATAAGGATTCTTGCAGGATTCTTATGTGCTTTTACTTGGAGTTGTAACCGTGTGATTCTTCTAAGATCCTTAGAAGAATCGCTGTTCGTGTGCGATCCTTTGATTCTAGTATTTAGTGATAGTAAAGATATCGTTTTTCGTCTCAATTTTGACTACTAAGTCTAAGTGAGTTTATTTGAAATTTTCCGTGAATCTCATTTGGATTCTGAGGTTACCTTTATATAAGTCGAAAGATTATGTAAGGGTTTTTTCTTTACCACATCTTGTGATTCTTCGAAGTTGTCATATGCTGTACATACGAATTCTTTGGAGGGTTAAATCATTTACCGGTGATTCTCTCATCTTATACTGACGGGTATTTCCAACGATTGCGTCTAACTTTTGTCTAGAATTCTAATTTCACATTTAAGAGATCTATCATATCCTTCAATTAATATGCTTACAACTTTTAACTCTAAAATTTCATGTTTTTTTCCCCATAAACTCGTTTCCCGTTTCTCTGTTCGTGAAAATAAATATGTGATGTGATAATGCTGCTTACTATCTATCTTGTTTTATACCGTTATATTTATTTCAAATCACTGTTTGCTTTTAATTCGGTATATCCATTTCAAATATTTACATCTACTTTACATCATTTTATTTTTTTGAAGTCCCTATATAAGTTCAAATCATTACAGCCATTTTAAATCGCATTTCTCCTTTCATGTTATATCTACTAATCTTCAAGGACAGATGAAAACAACGCATTTTCCTTGCATGAGTCACAGAGTTGATCTTACTCAAAACAAGAAAGTAAATGCCATTTGTTTGTACAAGTCTACTTGAAAGGCTGCTAGCTTTACAGTAAAGCCTTTAAACTCTTTATTCTAGAAACCAGAGACTAAAACGAGTAAAGTCTGTCAATACAAGTAAAGCTCTAGAGGACTAACAGAATCAACACTTTAAGAGTCAAGTCTAAGCAGTGTGGATCCCTAGTAATCTTATAAGTAACAAAAATAAAAACAAAAATTTTAAAGAATCTATAAGAATCACAAAGGTTCCGGCCACACTAGATTCCTCTTCACCAGAAGGGAAGCGTAGTGTGGCTCGCAACTGTAGTGATTCCTCTGGATTAAATGATGCCGTAATGAAGGAATTTTACGTGAATTTTCTTACAAGTACAGTCCTAAGGCCCTAGGATTCAAATAAAATTAAGTTTTGAATGTAGAAGGAAACGAAATAAGCTATGTGCATTACTAGTAAATCTTCCTCAACTTTCTGTTATAGAAAATGGACGGAATGGATGAGGTAGTACTTAAATACAAATATCTCCCTGTCTTCTGAGGACATCTTTACTTGAATTTTACAGTACAAATTTCATCCTTTGGTACTCGGTCTGAAGCTAACTCTCTGCATAAATTATGAGATACTTTGTGACGTCAAATGGAATGTAATTATATAGTTAGATTTTGCAGCATTCCCTGCATCCGTCATGATCCTTCCCAGATGAATTCCCACCCTTATATATAAAAAAAGTTATGCAAGTAAATTCCTTTACTTAATCAAATTAGGACGTCATTCTCGTTGCATAAGACGATCTCGTCTGCTTTCCGTCGACTGCAAGAAGGAAAAATAAAAAGTGAAATTAATATTTTCACTGAGAGCAGCGCAATATTGCTCTTAAATGGGCTGCTGCTTGTCCGGACTAAATGGAAAATGAGGCGCATAAAGAGACACTTAAAAAAAAAAAAAACTTTTGACTCCAGATGCACGATAAGCAAACAAAAGGAGTAAAAGGAAAATTTATTGCCGACTGATAGTAAGCCGAGGTTGCTGTGAGCCTTTTTTTTTTTTTTTTTTTTTCAAACAATTCACTTGTTTACGCTGTTTCGCCATCAGAATGTAGAATGAGTTCATCTGAACAGAAGGGACAAAAAGAGAAAGGATTCATCTTTATTTCGTTTTTGAGATTCCAAGCACGCACAAAAAGGTTTTGGAATTTGCGCCGATGTCCTGCTGGTTTTTCGCTAGTGATTTGGGAGACACACACACACACACACACACACACACACACACATATACACATATATATATATATATATATATATATATATATATATAATATATATATATAATGTAGTTTAATATCCGCAACACCAGCTTGCAAAAGTTCACTAAACAAGAATCCAAAGAATTTAACATGGTTAAAGGATCAATTCACCATCTTAAACAACAAAACCTTTAGGTAAATACAAAATGAAATGAAAATAAATAACCAGCGAAATTATACTACAATAGCTCCATTCATATTCACATTCACTACGGGTCATACGACGGTTTGCTTTGAAAGTTGAGGAAAAGGGAAAATATAGATAATTATCATGCATGAAGGAACGAAGAATTGTCAGTCGGGACGAAGAATACTTAATGAAGGAGCAGATTCGAAAAGGTCATAAGATGGTAAAGGGCTTATTGTGGTTATTGTATTCTGTGATGGTGTATTGAAGAGATAAGTTTCTATAGTGTGTTGAAATCACCTTGGAGTGCAAAGTAATTTTTTTAAGTATTTGATTAGATATGTTTCTATGTTTAGTTGAAATCACCTCAAGCAACAGTGATAGAAATGATATTTTTTTGATTTATTGATTTATATTTATATATTTACCTGTTCCCTTCATTTTATTTTTCAGCATGTTTACATACGTGGGTTGTGTATGCCGTGGAAACTTTCATTGCAAGTTTATGGCCATTCAGGATTGTCCATTAAAACTCATTGCTCCTTTGTTAAATTAAACAGAAAATCAGGAATAAGGCATTCAAAGAGACTGTAGGAGGATGTACCAATAACTGCAGATCTGTGTGGGATTAACAACCTCGTCCAATGATAATGAATGGTAGCAGAATCGAAAACCTACCCTCTAAAATGAAAAGTTGCGAAGGTTGAAAATCTTCTTCTTCTTCTTCTTCTTCTTCTTCTTCTTATTATTATTATTATTATTATTATTATTATTATTATTATTATTTGAACGAGACTAAAAATACGGCATACAACATTATGGACATAAAATAAAGACAAGTCAACAAAGAAATAAATATGTGCACATAAAATCAACTACCAGCCAAGAAAATAAAGCAAGCGATTTATGTGCAAGATAAAAACTCTCATTAATGTGATGTGGCATTTGTTAAGCAGAGAGTGATTGTTGTTCACAGGCAATAAAAAACAAGGTTTTAGGGCCTACCAAATCTGAAGGGTTTCTTGCTATTTAGCAATTATACAATCATCCACAGATAATGTTTGTGTATATGTGTGTGTGTATATATATATATATATATATATATATATATATATATATATATATATATATATATATATATATATATATATATATATATATATATATATATATATATATATATATATATATATATATATATATATATATATATATATATAGTATTATCCACAGATAGACAGATAACACTATACACAGACAGAAAGATAGATAGATAAATAAAAATGTTTTTCACCATTCAGCCGTTTCTCCTAAGAACAGAAAGGAAAAGACAACGATCATTGCCATATGAACAAATTAACTGTCGATCCATGGATGAATTCCATGCGCATAAAATTTCCACACCTCAAACAATTTTATTCACCTTCACAAAAGGCTCAACAGCAGCACGACGCACTCTCCTACACGCACAGCCCCATTAACATATCCTGCTGGATGTTGCGGCCCCTCCATTTCAACACATCCTTCACACCGTCCATCCTTCCTGTTTAGCCCTTCCACTCCTCTTTCCTGCTAACACTTCTGAACTGCATACACTTGTACCAGTTTATCGTCCTCCGTTCTTTCCTCATGACCGAACCATCTCAAAATACTCTGGCCCTTCCTATCCCTACAATAACCCTTTTACCATTCCTTTTCAGTTTTTCTTATACAACAAATTCTACATAAACAATTATTTTTCTCTACAGCCCCTAAAAATTCATTCATTCAAATACAGCATCAACACCTAACTTTCATGGAGGAAAAATAGTTCAGCAATTCCTTTAATCGCACACTCGTGTGTGTGTGAAATTATAGTTAAGGGTTCAGTTGGGCCAACTTTGATACCGTGAATACGCAGTGGAATATCTGGCTCCCCTCCAGTTACACCTTCAATACCTGAATGGACTAGGCGTCGACCTACTCCTCCATTGGCTGGCAGTTCAAAATTTTCTGGGAAGCAAGTTATTTTTTACATCTATTTTCAGGCGATGCTTCCTGCTTATATTCTAAGTGGGTGCACGTTTGAATCATATACTGATATCATAAATAATCTCTTACATATGAATTCGTGTGTTTTCTGACTGAATAATAATAGCATTTATACTTTCTGATAAGCTGTGAAAATAGAAGATTGGATTCACAATAACCATTCGAATTCTTTTCATTTAATAATTCCTTTCTATAGAAATGCCATTTGGATCTCTTTTAAAAGTGAAAACTACTTACAGAAATTTCCGGGAAGCAAATTCTCAAGCTTGTCACCTGTATTCTTGATGTTTATGTTCATATGTAGATAATCGGCAAAATCATTTTTTCTTTCAAAAAAAAAAAAAAAAAAAAAAAAAAAACTATTTTCGGGAGTAACTTAGAACTAAAGAGTTTCCACGGTTTGTAATATATATATATATATATATATATATATATATATATATATATATATATATATATATATATATATATATATATATATATATATATATATATATATATTTACCAAACGTCCTTTTTCGAGTGTGCGGCGCATGTGTCTCAGGATGCCTTTGAGGGTGAAATTACTAGTCCCACGACGCTATTCTTAACCCAGGTAAACACTGATAACCAATAACAGCTGGGTGGACTTGTGAGTGTTGGGCTGGGCATGTTAAACTGACGTAATAAACGAGTTGTACACTGCACTGCTAGGCCACGACGCCTACTTTCCTTGATTGCACCTTCAAAACGTTGGCGGGTGGCTCGCCATTTCCACGACACAATATATATATACAATATATATATATATATATATATATATATATATATATATATATATATATATATATATATATATATATATATATATAAATATATATATATATAT
Organism: Macrobrachium rosenbergii; assembly: GCF_040412425.1. NCBI lineage: Eukaryota > Metazoa > Arthropoda > Malacostraca > Decapoda > Palaemonidae > Macrobrachium > Macrobrachium rosenbergii. The sequence continues at coordinate 42,022,067 of NC_089777.1, read as the reverse complement.
ATATATATTATATATATCTATCTATATATATATATATATATATATATATATTATATATATATACATATATATATACACACACACAGATACACTGAGGGACAGAGAGCAAGACAGGACGAGTTTATTTTTTTATTCGTCTCCCTGTGACGATTATACATTTATTACTTTTTCAAATTTTCGAATGGTTTACCAAGATTTCAGAAGGACACGGTAGGGTCATCGCTACGTCCGCCCTTAAGCAGATTACAATACTGTAAAGATAATTATCTCAGTTACTTTCTTTTTCCGGCGAGTCTTTCCAAGTTTATATGGGCCTTATCCATTCCTGAACAGAATAATCAATCCCACATGAATGGAAGTTCTCTCTTACTTGTTTATCCCTTTGCCTCCGGATCGAAAGTATTTCGACTTATCGATTACCTAAATCTTTCTCAGTTTTCTCTAAAAGAACAACTTCTCTCTCTCTCTCTCTCTCTCTCTCTCTCAATGGAGAGTACTCACTTTTGGTGATTAGCTACGTGTTTCTTAATCTTTTCCATTACAGTTACTCTCTCTCCCTCTATCACAACAGAGCCTAATCAAAATGATCTGGTCCTTTCGATTGCCTCCTCTTATATTTAACTTATCTATAATAATTCTCTCTCTCTCTCTCTCTCTCTCTACTCTAACATAAATTCCAATTTACCACTTCAAATCCTTGATGTCAACCTTACAAACTCATCAAAACATTTTTCTTGACTCAAATTCTTTGAGTCTTGTTATGTGCTGAGGCAAGTTCAGACACTCGACGCACTGGCAAGAGAATGTGGGTTCGAATCCATGACAATGAAGGTGAGAAGGTGAGACACTGGCACTTTTCTTAAGAGCCATTGTCTCTTTTACCTTGGCGGTGGAATTTGTAACTGGTTGTTAATCGACTAAACTGGGTCGCAGCTGGAGTGAAGAAGGGCATGGTACTTGCAACTTCAACCTCTCTCTCTCTCTCTCTCTCTGCACACACACCAACACAAACATACATACATACATACATACATACACACACACACACACACACACACACACATATATATATATATATATATATATATATATATATATATATATATATATATATATATATATATATATATATATATATATATATATATAGTTTTTGGATACAACAATGCAGACACAAAAACTATTTTCTCAATATACGTACATTCTCTTTACGGGTTTAGTGACCAAAGTAACAAAAGCCGTAAGCAAACTGTAAAAATAGTTTTATACTTCGTTAAATATTATTTAGGATATTGTATCGCTTTTGTAACGGAGCGCCATACTTCATTTTTAATATATATTTACCATACATGAGTAGTCTTCTTTTTGTGTCAATTTACTATATTCAAATCCAGCACAATACAAAACTCTGCAATGCAAGACCTTTTGAACCTTTGTATTTCCAAACAATAAGAAGGAAAATTTGTAATAATAATAATAATAATAATAATAATAATAATAATAATAATAATAATAATAATAATAATAATAATAATAATAATAATAAGCCAGATTTGATGAGACACTGTCACGCCCATGAGCAAAAAGCAGCAAAATTACTCTTCTTAATTGAATGATGTTACGTATCGTTAGATCCACTGGTTCTTCGTTCCCTGGAAGAAGCAAGAATGAGTTTCACGAAAACAAAAACTCGCTACTTATCAGGATCTCATTACCTGCCTGTTTTTAACTTATTCAATTTTTTCAAAGTTCCTCTCTGTCTGCTAGGAAGCGTGGCTCTTCTGCTTCTCTTCTTCCTTGGTAGGTGGTCGGACCTCGAGTGTGTTTCTCTTGTCACTCTGAATTCCTTAAGTTCATTATTATTATTATTATTATTATTATTAGTATTATTATTATTATTATTATTATTATTATTATTATTATTAAATTTAAAAGGGAAGCAGATTGATGTACGGGAAAAGAACACTTGCGGGAGAAGGGAGGTTGGGGTCAAGCAAGCATATTCTTGGGTCTGGGGCCTTATTGGGGAATTCCTCAGGAAGGTAGCTTCCCAGGCCCCCCTGGACCCTCACTCATTCAAGAGGGGCGGGGGGGGGGAAGAGGCTGGGGACTGGAGACAATACCACTAATTGCAGACCTTATTACTTCTCCATTATTTCGATCCGAACTTTATGCGGGCTGGCTGACGTTAGCTAATAAACGCTTTTAAGAACGCGACCGTAATCGTAATTGGTAGGCCATAAGTCTCTTCAGTATTTCCATCTAATTCTCAAAAACTGGTTTATTGAAACTTGTAATTACGCCTGATCACATAAGAACAATGCTAGATCGATTTTCATAAATTCCAAATTGAAAAATATCGAAGGAAAAAAAAGAATCATTAAATGTTCTTGTTTTTGCAGTTCTTCAGTTAAAGTCATGAAGAATATCTCTACTTAATACCCTGGGACCCCATCACTCCCTACACGCCTCCTACCTATCTGCCTGATTCCCCTTCCCTACTGTAAACATAAACCATTCTTGTGACATGAGGTATAAAATTTATCTTCCTGGATGAGAAATGAAGAAATCTTCAGGTTGGTAGTCTTTTCATGTATCATTATACTGATTCATTTGGATTAGCATGAAAAAGAGAGGTGCAGCGTTCATCGTTAAATTAAAATCTCTCTTTCAGTGGTTGGAAATTCTCTTGTCATCTTTATACACACACACACACACATATATATACACACATATATATACATATATATTACACACACATTCATATAACCATTTGTTCTCTTCTGAAAAGAAACGAGAGAGGGAATTTGGAACGTGTAACAACTCCACTTATTTTCTTACTGAGAGAGAGAGAGAGAGAGAGAGAGAGAGAGAGAGAGAGAGAGAGAGAGAGAGAGAGAGAGAGAGAGAGTGCTTTAACAAAGCAAACAACAATGCAACTGCTTCAACAGCACCGCCATAATTAGTATTGAAAAAAGGACATACCAAGCATACACTAAAATGTAGCTATGATATATTCGACAGGAGAGTTAGAGTCTAAGGGACCACCCGCCCCTTACCGAGAGCCCGGTATTGATAATTACACCCTTAATTACACTGCAATTACGGAGGCATATAAATTTTTGCAGCAAAAGACGATTAGGTTAAGGGACCCCCGAAATCGCAAGCAAGGAGAATGGGAGGAACACATACATCAAGAATTAAACTGAAAAGAAAAGAACAATATTTGAACGGCATAGAAGAGATGGGCTCAGGGCACTGGAAAGATACTCTTTCTATTCGCCTCCATTAGTGTAGTTGCCAATTCATTACATAAAAAATTATTAAGTGAATACCCACAGAGACTCTATCTAATTTTCTTCCATGATTCAACAAACGAATATCTACATGTATTACAAAAACTGAATGACAAAGGTGTATTCCGTTAGGAAGACAAAAAAGTATATTAAAAGCACATCTGAAACATAGATGCTTTTTACATATCAAAATCGAAATAATTACTGCTTAAGAATTCTGGCATTCTTGCCTTCTTGGGGACTTGGGAAGGTTCCATTCCCAGTAAGGGCAGCTAAGTCACCTTTAGTCACAGCAAGAGGCGCAGCCCTGACAATGAGCTCCCCTTATTCAAGCAAGAGGCGCCACCCACCTCCTTTCGTAATTGCCTTCGCAAGCAACATTCAGCGCTGGTCCTTTCAGAGTTCTCATAATAAAGAAAACGTTAATTATCCAGTCGATAACTTTCGGCAACTTAGTCCGCTGATTGTTATTATCCCTAATGATAGTTTTTAGGGGCATTGTAAGAACTACCTCTATATTATACGACGATCATCCACTTCTCCGAATGGGGGTTGATACAGACTGCATGGCAGGTGAGATATCATGGCCATTTGTTCCATCTTGCTCGTCTGCGAGAACGCACCTTCGCACACACCCGTTCTTTTCGAAGGAATTCTCTTTATGGGTTCTGCTTGAAGTCTTCATCGACATTAATTCTCTTAAAGGAACTTTTGTAACTGGAGCGGTATTTTTCTTATGAAACCTACTGCATTGGGCAGAGAAGTCTATAAATCTTGTCGCGTAATATACTTCCATAAAAATTCCACCTCGAAAGAGCCCACTGGAATGCACCCACACATTCAGCAAGCAAAAATTTCCGTGTGACAAAACAGTCTGTCTACACATTTTTACCCTGTGTAACAAGAGCAGTCTACTGATAATAAAGTCCATCCCGGGGCCAGTCTGTCTCACCACTCACTCCTACGTAAGCATGCATACTATCATTCTTAGCCCGAGCTTCTGGACGGTACGTAACGTCCCATGGGTCGGAACTTACTGTATCTATTTTTTCTTATATTGCCGCTACTACGAAGGTATGAGTAACGCTCACATTTATAATCGGTAGTCATGAGTCTGTAACTGGCATTTGCACGTTAATGTAGCACTGAGTGAAAAGCGGGTGCGTGAATGTAAGTTTTAGAGTACGAACATCAATCACAAATCTTTCATTGTTATGGGGGGCACATCTTCCTTTGCATCGTAGTCCATGTCGTTATTATTACCATGGAATGTCAACTTTAGGGGTAAATATTTCCAGTGAGTGAATTAAATTATTCTATGAAACGGCATTTATCAGTTCTTAGAACGAGGACGTGACTTGAGAAATTTCTTGGCTTATTTCTTTACATTCTCAGGTAAGATATGGCTGGAAATAAATGCAGGCTAGAATATTCATTCAATTGTATCCCCCCCAAAAAGTTGCCAAATTTCTTATATCATTAAAGCACCGTCGTATGCATTGTAATATGGGAAAAGTAATCGTTTTACGAATGCAACATAAAAATTATATGAAATGTAAATACTTTTACCTTCCAGTCCGGAAAATATATTGTTCTCATTTCAGATATTCCCATTGTTGAAGTGTTTTATATAACAAATAAGTTACTATATTAGATATGTACTGATTCATTATTGAATAAAATTGTTTGCAATAAATATTTGAAACTGTACCATTTCTGAACAAACCCTACCTACATAAATTTCAGTTTTAATAAATATGTGCATCGATTTAAACTACGAGAATATTTCTATTTAAGAATTTCAGTTATAATTAAAATGCATAACGATTGAAAAAACCAAAATCATTTATAAAAATGAGATATCTTTATGTTACAATAATTTGTACGTAATAACACGTAAAAAAATATTTATTCGAATAAACAACATACTGTAATTTCTGCTATAAAATATTATCTATCCCTGTGTAAAAAGTTATTCCAACTTTTTGCCTTTTTGAAATGTCAGCCAGAAAACCTATTTGTAACTATAAAAGATCTAAAACATTTACTTAACTTAGAAAATGTTATTATAAAGACTCTATAACTGCCATTTGTACCTATTAAAACAAAATTTTTATATAGTGAGTTCCAAATTTCCCTCCTGAAAATAAGTAATTATTTATTCACTCACGAAATCAAGATTATTCACTTCACGACTATTCACAGCGGCGCATGAAGGCCAGATTTAAGAGGCAATATATTTTACTTAAAGATGGCGGGATTATCGATATATTATTAGGCGCGTCCATCGGTTTCTTTTGGCGATTACAGGCGTCTGATGTTTTTAAGTATTGCCATTGTTTTATTTCTGGCTTAAGCTTAGCACAATATATACGGTATAAAAATACATTACATATATATATATATATATATATATATATATATATATATATATATATATATATATATATATATATATATATATATATATATATATCCATATACCTTCATAGTTTGACCTAGAATGTCCCTTAACACCCATATTATCTGGAAGATACAAGACAGATTTTGGTCGCAGCCTGAGGGGTACAGAGCATGGGGCTTGCAACCTCATTCTAAAAAGAGTTGTTGAAAACCGGATGATTTATACCATTTACAGCCATCTTATAAAATGAAAAGGTGTGTGTGTGTGTGTGGACATATACGGGGAGCTTAAATTCGAACGAAAATTATTCCACTATTCCTTAATGTGATATATAATATATATATATAGTTATATTATAAGTGTGTCAGCGCATTCTTCAAGAAGGACTAAACTAATTCCTTCCGGGTTAAAGGTCTAAATAAATATCAGTTTTTGTTTTTACTAAATATTATCCCTTTTTCCTTTTGTAACTCATATTAACACTAACACAGTCTTAATGACAATGGATGTAATTTAACCGCAAATTTAGAATACTATCATAATGAATTCAAACATAAAACTACTTTTTCTCGTACTTATAAAATACTGGTGGGGTGTTTGTTATCAAACAAGGGATATCCAATTAGAATTCTAACTGAATGTCTCCACAGGAAGGAGTGGATTTTACTAATGTGTTGTTCTCTATTTCAAAATATTTTCTCTGAACACCAACCTTGAAATTAGATTTTACCTTTTTACTTTCTTCACCGTTGACCCAAACTGTTGCCACAATATTTTCGTCCACACATAAACAAACTAGTGTAATTAACCTAAAGTACCTTAAGAAGACCACAGTTCCATTTCTAGGCTCCCATCGACTGGCCTAAATGATCGCTCTCAAATGAATGGCGAAATCTGGAACATGACAAAACTAAATATATGGACCGTTAAGTAGAAAGAGGTCAGAGGGGACTTGCGTATCTAAATTTCTCGAAAGTTATCCAACTCAGGTAAACAAAAATTAATTGACACTAAAATAAAAGTCTTCAATGCTGCATACTGGTCACTTGGCGAAGAAAACCGTAAGCAATTCCCCCATGCATGGAACAAACTTTTCAACTTACTCTTCAGTATTGCTTACTATGCTCTGGAAAAGGTAAAATATTGCTGAGTTAGTGTTTCAGTGCGGGCATTTTCTTTTCGAGTAAATATACATAAGTTTAACGGAGTTAATGGCGAGATTATAATAAAATACCGAACGATTAAATCAAATATAAAAACAACCCTAGCACTGGTTACGCTCCAGGCTCCATAAACTGGAGTATGCGGTAATGGTGATATAAAAAAATGACTGCCAAAAAGCACTTCATAGGCAAGAAAAAAGTTGCGTAATCCTCCAAACTACAACTAACTCTGATTAAAGTAAGGACCGAAAGTGTTTCCAGTTTGCTTTTCGTTTTACATTATTGTATCATTTTCCCAGAAAATCAAACTGAATTCCCCGAGAAGATGGATCGAATTCCACAAATAATCAATTCAATGACTAATAATTAACGCTATATAGATTTCTTGGTCCCTAAGTATAAAACCAATATGATCTAAAACCGAAAATGGCAGTGGTGCATAATATTCGTGAAGTGTTCTTTACCAATCAGAGATATGAAAAATTCAAGTGAAGCTACATAAAAAACCAATAGAAAATCATAACTCCAAGAATATGAAAAGGGTAAATTGGTGTTCAATATCAAATCTATAAAAGCCTTAATTCCGAAGATCTGAATAAGCATTAATCTTCCACGAACTCGTTTTGAAGCATTGTTGAGAAAAGCATCGAACATTCGACGTCGATCACTTGAAGTGCTTGTTTTGTCAAAGTCCAGAATTGCTTGAATTTCGGGAGGAATAAAAATCATCCGTCTATTTGCTTCATCAAAAGTGCAATTTCGTTTAACTTTAAAGGACCAGAGGAAACCACCCTTATGGTCGCTTTACCAAGGTTTGAAATCGCTTGAATCTAAGGATGGGGAAAAGTCATTCTTTTGATTGAAAGTTTTAGGGCCCTGTCAGCCGGAATCGGGGTCATCAGGTGTAAGATAAACCTGAGTCCTAATATTTGCCTGTCCGTCAAATCGCTCTGTTAACATTGCAATCGCTTACCACGTCTTTCCATATGTACACAGGCGACGCGTCGGGAGGACCTTTTACACACATACGCTCGAACACATCTAAATCGGCTATGTTTCTGCTTAGTTATAAGCAATATTCATGCCCCAATATCACCATAATTTAGGAACAGACCTCTGCAATCTTTCAGACTAGATATGGGGATTATTTATGCTTTACACAGTCAAAATCCAAGTTTATATCTTAGCAACATTTCAGACTAGATATTTGTATTATTTTTTCCTTGATACCAGTAATATTTATGCTTAGATCTTGACAATATTTCAAGACTAGATATCGGCAATATTTACGCTTCGAAATTGGCAAGTTTGCCAGTTCAGTTTCAACAACATCCCTCCCTCGATTTAAGCGACACTTATGCTCTAACCTATAACATTTCTTGCCCAAGATCAGCAAAATGCCTGCCTCCAAGAGCAATATTTCTTCATATAATATCAGCACTGTTAAAACATGAAAACTGGCAACATTTCTAACTTGATATCATTACCGTTCTGTCTGGGTGTCTGCAAAATTTACGGCTAGATATCTCAAAATCTCTCCCTTATTATCGGCAAATTTTAAGTTTGATTACTCGACATATTTGCACTTGATGTCAGCAACATTTCTACCTGGATAACTGCAATATTCCACACTTACATACTAAGGGTAATTGGCTATGAAAACTATTTCTTTCTCGCCACTGGCAACACTTCCACATAAATGGTGGCGACGCCTGTCTGAAATCAGCCCCATCCTCGCCTCAACAGCGGCAATATTTACGGCCAGGATTCCGCAATATTTCTGCCCAGAATTCGACAAGACTTGTGCCTTGATAGCAATAACCCGTGAATATGATTTTGTTCATCGTTGTGACAGCCGAACATCAATATCTGCTTTGGTTTCAAACAACTGCTAAAGCCGTTTAAGCTGCTCTGAGTATATAAGAGGATTATGCAAGAAAAAGATACAACTAAACAGCGACTAGACGTTTTAAGTATTTGTTTATTACATACTAAAGCAAAGATACAGCATAATTTCATGTTGAGAGTAAGGATTTTTTCGAATTTTTCTTAAAAGCACACGTATATTAAGGATATTTTTTTTATTCAACTACAAACTAAGAGTCCGAGAAGACTGGTAATCTTTCCCGTCTATTCCAGCTGCGGAAACAAAAATAATTCACGAAAATTCAAGCATACTGATAACTCCTGAAAATTTATACCTTTTATAAAACTACATCAGCTGAGATGTTAAGAATTTCCATAAGCGCAGTCGATAAAATACTATTAAATTTAAAGTAACAATTGTTCTTTTAATAATTGAATCCCTATGAAAAGACAAGAAACATTAATTCATCGCTTTTTTCTTTATCACAACTCTCCCCTAAAAAAGTAACACAAATAAATTTCATAAAAGGTAAGGTTTAGTTTTTCTTTAGCTCGGCTCATTTCAAGAAAACTTAAGTTCTGGTTATTTCTCTACAACTCACATTTTTAATTCAAAACTTTTCTCCAGTTTCCTTGTAGTACCCTCATGAAGGAAAAATTAAAATAGCAAATTCAAAACAATTTACAAATTTTCTTTAGTTTCTTCTCTTTTGGGAAGAAAAAGAGACAACGCAAAGAAGAGAATTCATTTTTTTCTTTGGCTCAATCAGCTTAAAGCAAATAAAATTAATCTAATTTGAGACTTCCAATAATTTCTTTATCTCTGTTCTTTGTCGAATATATATTTCGGTACAATTCTTATATATTTCTTCACTAGGGTCATTTCTTAAAAAAATAATAAAAAGTTCCATTCAAGACAACACTTTCTATTTTGAAGGCTCATTCCTCTTTCAACCAGCATCCCTTCGGGTAATCGAAATTAAATTCAAGACGGGAAATAAACCCAGCGCATGTACGAGCGATTCGGGTTGATCGCTTGCATCCTGAGCAATCTCAATTGCATTGCAACGATTTAACCCTATCTGAGTTTTCTATTGCCCCATCACGACCTCGGGTAATCGTCCCGCGAGGTGAGAGCAACAGATGGCGACACGTTCGTGTGCACCTACAGAGAAAAGGTAAACATCGCTATCATTTACAAAGAAGAGAATCTGCGATCACGAAAAGTAAACTACCAATCAAAATGCACAGAGAGTATCGCTGTCACAGTTAAACAATAGTTGTCACCTACAAGTAAATTCATGTGGATGACAACTATTGTTTTAACTGGGACAGCGATAAAACTTAACAGGAAAAAGATCGCTGTCACTTAAAAGATCACACATTAACAGTTACATATCATGAGAATTAACGCGTTCATCACTAGCGATGACAATTTACAGGGCACCTATCACGAAAATTTTCTTTTACCTACAATGATAATGTCCACATTCATCCACTGACAATGGAGAGTCAAGCTACGCATCATTTTCTCTTACAATGAAGAAAGATTAGCAGTCACGAACAATGAAATTAAATACTTTGTTTTGTTTTCAGGGCATCATAATTAGTTACTATGAAGAAACATGAGCAGTCCCCTACAATGAAAATGCACAATTTCAGTCATTTGAAATAAAAATTTTCAAGTATAAGCATCCCTTACAATGACGACAAATTAGCAGTCTCGAACTATGAAAATCACTTTCTCTAGTCAATTTGAACATTTACAGGGTATGTACAAATACATACATACATACATACATACATACATACATACATACATACATACATACATACATACATACATACATACATACATACATATATATATATATATATATATATATATATATATATATATATATATATATATATATATATATATATATATATATATATATATATATATATGAATACCGCAGGAAAATAACAGGCAGGAGATCAGTACCAAGCGCATTCGCGCTCATTGAAGCATCGTCGGGGGTACAAACCTGTACCCCGACGATGCGTGAATAAACGTGAAATCCCTTGATACTGATCTCTCGCCTATTATTTTCCTGCGGTATTCTTTAATGCTAGAACCACGTGCACCGTGTGAGATATTTTTAGCACATCTATCTATCTCTCTCTCTCTCTCTCTGTATATATATATATATATATATATATATATATATATATATATATATATATATATATATATGTGTGTGTGTGTGTGTGTGTGTGTGTGTGTGTGTGTGTGTGTGTGTGTGTGTGTGTGTGTGTGTGTGTGTGTGTGTGTGCATACCTGAAACTCTTGGAATCCATGACACAGAGTGAAAGGAAAAATATACACATCATTTTTCTGACGATGCACATTTGAGGTCAGTTCGGTCAAGCACATCTATCCGTGTTTATTCAGAAGAAGAAGAAGAAGAAGAAGAAGAAGAAGAAGAAGAAGAAGAAGAAGAAGAAGAGACGCCCTCGTTGCGAGAAAAATATGAAAATATCAAAGCCACTGCTTCCATGGCTGATCGAAACATGCTGAATGTAAGCTTTCCTAGACTTTTTTTTTCTTACACACTTATAAAACCAGTCAACCGAATCGCTACGATGTTTGTGCTGTTAGCGCTGCAAATACAGACGCAAACATTTACGTAGGAATGCAGGTAAAAACTTAGTAAATAAAATAAGAACTGCACTTATAGTATAAGGGCGTCAAATAATGAAATTATTTTGGGTTTCGTTAATAATAATAATAATAATAATAATAATAATAATAATAATTCTTATTACTATAGTTATCAAACTTACTATGTATATATTTTGATTAATTTTGATAACGTTATTATCATTATTGAAGAAAAAAATCAGTAATGAATTTATTATTATTATTATTATTATTATTATTATTATTATTATTATTATTATTATTCCAATGCCTAAAACCCTTTTCCGTAACTCACTTTCACTTGCCCTCCACTAAAAACTTACCTCGTGTATCATGCATTCAAATACTGACTTGTCACAATGCAGGTGTTGCACCTCTCTCATTGATTGGTTTCGATTAGGACCTACAAAAACTGGCCCTTACTCACCTGTCGGATTTGCTAAAATTACTTTGAAGTGCATTGTAACGTTGTGTAACGAATGCACATTATATATATATATATATATATATATATATATATATATATATATATATATATATATATATATATATACATATATACATATTACATACTGTATGTATGTATATACATATATGTATATAATTACAGTTTAGTCACTGGTTCACACGAGTTTTTATACCCCCGAATATCAAGCTATAAATACACCTAAATGTCTACTTCACTCTAACTTAGTAATAACTGACACTTAAATGGAGTTATGAATGGCCCGGCCACGATTCGATGCTATACTTCTATATTTTAATAAAAGTAACAGAGTAAGTTACCTATAAACACATCACGTGTATATATAATATATCTTCTTCTTCTTCTTCTTTTAACGTATATATCTATAATTCCCTTTGAAGGTAAGTTATCACAAAGACAAACCATACCGATAATAAGAAGTATATGTCTTAATATTAAGAATATATAAATATAAGAGAGAGAGAGAGAGAGAGAGAGAGAGAGAGAGAGAGAGAGAGAGAGAGAGAGAGAGAGAGAGAGAGAGAGAGAGAGCGTATGAGATGTAATGTGAAAAGGCCCATAGTTGACAGGAAGGTCTCGATTAAATCCCAATATGACTATTTTTGCCTAGGAAATATATAAATTGTAGACGCACACACATATTATATATATTATATACATATAAATATATATGTATATTTATACATTGATATGTGTGTATAATGACGTGCGCATCTGTATTTGTGCAGACTGGCGTGAAATTCCTACTAAAGTGGTTGCGTTTGCGTATGTTTGAACCAAAGGAAAATTGGATTTAGATATGATGACTAAAGACACCGGCGTGCGTTTGTATACGCGTGGTTGAGTTTATGGATGACTGTGGATGCAACAGCGTGCTATGGAAGCTCTCAGACTGTGAGTGGGTAGCTCCGAACAGCAGCAGTGTGGGCTGACCCGTGACCTCTCCTCCGTTTGTTGGGCACGATGTTTTGAGAAAACGACGGAGTCAGAATGCCCCTTTTTTTTCGCCCCTGACTATCAGGACGCAGTCATGGATTGGCTGAACGTAACGGGCATCTGATAAGCGCTATTTCCCTCTGTGGTTGGCTACTAACAGGGTACCGGGGAGGGGCACTTGCACAGCCTATCCTTTTGGCCTGCATCAGGGTACGAAACGTGGGCCCCTCCTCCAAATTAAGGAGGGCAAAAATCTCACTCACGATTCCAGCCGCGTCTTCAGCTCTCTTGTCGTCCTCCAGCACAACAGCGATCTTCGATTATGATTTTCCAAGTCCAACCTCCAGCAAGGTCTCTCGCAGACTTCCGCACTTCTGTGTCTTCAAGAATGTTTTTTAAATGTTAAACCTTTTAGTGTGTTTTACATTCTTCTAGTTTTCTAATACAGCGGTCTTGCGGTAAGGTCTTTATTAAATACCGATATCCCCGATTCATTAAAAACTATGCCTCCCGCAGAAGCTCTCGCTCTCTTCCAATCTTCGACTGCAGCGAACTTTCAGTGATTAAAAACTGCCCTTTCTGGAGTGATTTCTAAGATTTTCCAGACCTTATCGAGCTTCCAGACAGTTATCAAAAATTATGCCCTTCTTATCTCGCAAAGTCCTATAACCCCCTACCCTTTCACACTGCCGTTCAACAATTTCCTTCGATAGTTACTTCCAAATATGTTCCCTTCTGGGAAAGCATGTGTGGAGTTTTGGTCAACAAAGAGAAACAGAAAATTGATGAAAATTTCATGGCAGCGTGACAACCGATAAATGCCCGAACTATTATCCTGTCCGAGCAATGAAGATTAAATGGGAGGGTATGATTCTGTTTACCTCACATGGGTTCAAGTGTATGTAAAGACAGACACACAGACAGACAGACACAAAAACACACACATACATATATATGTATGTATGTATGTATGTATGTATGTATATATGTATATATATATGTTTATATATATATTATATAAATATATATATATATATATATATATATATATATATATATATATATATATATATATATATATATATATATATATATATATATATATACTATATATATATACACATAATAATTATGCACGTGTTGGTGTACATATAACAATATTAATCAAATTTAAATATATCATATACCATTGGAATTCACATGTAGATAGAAAAGCAGATAGACCGACACAAAGACAAAGCAGCCAAATCCCTTTCTTGTGATGACCACCACTTCATTGGCTCTGAACCCTCACCATGACCCAATGGGACCAGCACATTCAGCAACCGTTTCGTATAGGTTACTTACGTCAGTCTCCCTAATGAATATTTGAGAAAGAGTTTTCTCTCTCTCTCCGAAAGTATTAAACATTTTCATGTATAAAATCGAGTGAGAGTACCTGTGAGTACATAATTGTTTCGTTTGTGTTGTTAGCTGAGTTTCTTTACCAATGACCAACACCCCCACCCCCCAATCTCTCTCTCTCTCTCTCCCCTAGAGAGCTGTTAATCAGCTCAGTGGTTTATTTATCAGATATCCTTCTCTAGTTTTCTGGAAAAATGTGCAGGGACCTAATCGAATCTCGTTTCAGGAAATCCTCATTCGCTGGGTAACTACTGAAGCAAACTTTTACAGCGGTTAATTCCATCAAAATTTCACATTGGCTTATTCAAGCAAATTTGACAGCGGCTTACTCCTACAGCATTTGACAACAGTTTATGCCAACAATATTTGACATCACATTATCCCTAAGGACTCTGACATGAAATTATTCCAACAGCCTTTGTCAGTGGCGTATTTCGAAAAATATATGACAACAGGTTATTCAAACAGAAATTTTTATACTAGCTTACTCCAACAGATTTTTATAAAGATCTGTTTTGACAAAACTCATTAAAAAAAATTGACAACAGCTTATTTCAACAAAATTTAACAACGGCAAATTCAGGTAGAATTTCGCAATGGTTTATTCAAGCAGACTCTGACAACGGGATACTTGAATAAAATTTTAAAGCGGCTTATACAAACAGAATCTGACATCCTCTTCTCAAACAGACTTTGAAAATAGCTCACTTCAACAAAAGGCAGCGGCTTATTGTAACATTATTTGACACCATCCGATTCCGGCAGAATATGACAGCGGTTTCTTCCCCAACTGTCGCTCCTATGATACAGTTACTCTTATCAGTTGGAATTTATATGTGATATGTACCCATTTCTATTGAGAAATTTTTCTTACACTTCTAGCTATTAATTAAATCACCTTCGGTAAGTATATATATATATATATATATATATATATATATATATATATATATATATATATATATATATATATATATATATATATATATATATATATATATATATATATATATATATATATATGTTTATATATATATATATATATATATATACAAGTGTTTCAAATTAGAGCCCACCCCCTCTACAGCATAAACTAAAACTGATACGGACAAAAACAAAAGTAATTATTTAAGTTTCTCTCAGGGTATTTAATATTTTGTGTGGCCTCCATCTGCCTGTACCACAGCTTGCATTTTTGAGGGGTATGATTTCAGCAAATCGCAAAAAAGCTGAGACTCAAACTCCATTTCCCTGAGCACTTCGGTCACCTCTCTTCGCAGGTCATCGAGGCTTGGTATACCATCATAGTTCACTGTGCGTGCTTCAACATGATCCTTTAAGATAGTTCCAATGTTTTCACACACATTAAGGTCAGGGGAGCTACCTGGAAATTCACTTGACGAGAAGAAATTGACACCACTGTTTCGAAGCAGCTCCTGTGTCTGAAGAGCCTTGAAACATGGTGCCTTATCATGCAAAAATGTTACTACTTCAACAGATAACACATTTTCAGGATCTTTGAGGAAAGGAAATACTCCACCAGTAAGCACAGTTTCTCTGAAGTATTCGCCATTCCATGACTGTCCTTTTTCTTTGATGATCCACATTAACCATTTGGCTGTGAAACAGAAAAAAATTCCCAAACATTCAGGAAATTTCACAACTTGACGATAGTGCACATCATCGCTGATATCATCAAAACTTCGCAGCCCAAATGATGTCATTTATATGATTTGGCTTCCTAATTGTGTAAATGAAGAATTCATCTGATGCGGCAACATGGAGAAAGTCAGCTTCATCCCAATCTTTAAGAAATGAACCATAAAACCATGCACGGTCTTCTCTCTGTTGCTGAGTGATGTTGGGCTTGCTGATAACATGAAATGGCTTGATACCAGATTTTTTCAACTCACGATATACAGCACTATAACTTCTCTTCTTTCCCCTTTTTGTTTCTAGTTCAAGAGCCAAATTATGTAAAGACTTTCTTGGTGTACCCACTGCCTCAGCTGTGATGTCTTTTGACTTCTGAGAAAGGACTTCAGGCCTTCCAAGATTCTCACTCTTTTCGCGATGACAGTCATATGGATTTTTGTTCCAGTTTCTTTTAACAAAGGATTAACCTCTTTCAATGTATTTAGCTATCCAGGAACGTGAAAGGATGCGCCAGCATCCCTGGTCTCTCTGAAGATTATAGCCCAGATTCGGTCAATCCATCTGATTTCCTCCGAGTCGTTAGCCATGGCTGTATCTAACCCCGTCACTCAGTCTGAAAATACAAGAAATGTAAAATGAAAAACAGCTTAAAAGAAACTTAAAATAATGTATTTGGAGATAGGCTATAGCAGAAAACTTCATAACTTTCCATTTGTTCTGTGGAGGGGGCTCTAATTTCAGAAACACCCAGCATATATATATATATATATATATATATATATATATATATATATATATATATATATATATATATATATATATATATATATATATATATATATATATATATATATATATATATATATAATGAAATCACTATTCTTCAGTGCTCATTTCCTTTGGACTGAAATTTATTTTAAGATATTTGGCTTAGTTTACGGGTTCGAATACTCTTATTCTGAGTGAAAGATACAGTTTAAAATTAAAATATTATCACGTAAAAGAAAATACTGTATTACTTAGCCCAAATAAACACATCAAAACTTGACAGACTTAAGCTCTGCACCTGCCTCCTAATTTTGTCCCAAGCCTCGCGTCGTGGCTGCTCCTCCAAGCTCGCACCCCCATAAATTTTATATTTTACTCTGATAATTAACATAGCTAATAAAGATATCAGATTCACCCAGACGTGTTTGTTATTAGCGAAACACTTCATTGACTAATATTTTTCAACTGTTTTGACAGACCCACAGGCTCCTACCACTTATTAGCATCTTTGGGACGCTGGCAGGTTGATCTCCTGAAATCCCTGTGTGGAGTCTTGAGATGCTAAGAGCTCATCTTCCTAGGGTCCTTGCGTGAGCACTTTTATTTAGGTACAATAAATTTATTCTACCTCCTTGGATATTGTATAAGAAAAACGGAAGGTTTACACCTGAGGACAAGCCGTCGAAAACAAAAATAACTCATAACTGAAAACAGACATACATACATGTATGTATGTATGTATACAGTATATATATACAGTATATATATATATATATATATATATATATATATATATATATATATATATATATATATATATATATATATATATATATATATATATATGAGATGGTAGACCTAGAAGGCGTTAACCTTCCTTTTCTCAGTAGTTTTTTTTTTTTTTTTCAGATAAAGTTCCCACCCCCATTACTACTCTCTGCCCATCAGCCTTGCATCAACAGCTTTAGCCTAGTCAACAGTAGTAGCACAGTCGATTTTACAAGAAACTGATCTAAATATCTTTTCTCTGCTTAGGATCGATCTTGGTTCTCTCACTGGAATGGTGTAATATGTATTTGTATATGCGAGCTTTTTATTCTGGATACGAAAATAGCAACAGGAAAAGGTTTTCACAAAAGAAAAAATACAGCTGTTTATAGACCTGCAATAGATAATATCCGGAGGGAAATAACAATCAGAGTTTCTATGCTCTGGTCGTTCTCAGGCCTGGATAAAAGAGGGTTTAGCATCAGATTATCGCACATTCCTTGGTATAAAAAAAAAAAAAAAAAGAGCTCATGAATCTTGAATCAAAACCGCAGGAGTCTTTTGCAAGAGGCAGTCGGTCAAACTGAGGACGGAATTGCCTGAGTACGAGTAAGCAAACGTTCCTGGCCCAACCACCCTTGTCCCCGAAGCCATCATCACCAGTCGGCCTCTTGCTCTCCGACTAATGAAGTGTCGTCTCGCTTTGATGGGCAAATATCACCCTCGGAGCTCATGTCGGGAGATATATGAACGGAGCAGTTACTCGTCTTTTCTTTCCATTCATGAGTTGGCCCTCGAGGCGCTAAGGAACACGAACCGAGAGGACACGTACGGCCATAAAGTATGTTGCAAATCTTGCCGCCCTCCCCAACCCATCCAAATCCGTCATTGCAATTAATTCGGAGTCAGGAATTTGAGGGATGTCGTTGTTGCGCACAGGACAGTGAGAGGCTGACTGCTCTTGGATTTGGTTTATTCTTAGTTTAGGTTTGTCAGTTATATCTGGAGATGGTTGTTCAAACTTGAAAATATATGAGGAATGCTATGCGAATTAGTTAAACAAATCACAGATGACAGTAGACACATTGATTTTCATTCATTAACTTTTATTTGTGACTCGCAAGAATGCGCAGCCCCTACGCCTTAAAAGAAAGCATTGACTCAGACTGCTAATTAATCCTGCAATGTTTATGTTTTATATTTTCATAAAAAAAATAAATTGTTTTATGAGACATGTCTGAAATCATGACTTAGCAGGACGTGGCTGTAAGTTAGGTCATTTTATCCTGCCATGCTCTAATGTACACCAGCGAAGACCATAAATAGCTATTAGTCACGACCTCTTTATGGATAGCCCTCGTGTGTTACGAAAAAAGAGGAAGAGAGACAAAGAGTTCTCTTGTACCCAGTGGAATAGTGACCGATGGCAATAATGCAGATGTCGATGCCACACGCATTTCTTCTCATCTTTAGAGCAATGCACCGTCACGTTCCTGCGACATCTGGAATCGAAGTATTGTCTCTCGGTTTTCCTTTTTTTACATGCAGAGGCCAATAGACCCGGCAAACCAAAACCTAAACATAATCAAGGCTCTAAAAATAAAAGAGAAAAAGAATGGAAAACGGAAGCAGGAACAGAACTCTAAAGTTTGCCAGTAGAGATGAGAAACTCACAAGATTACAGATAAGAACTCTAAAGTTTGTCAGCAGACATGAGAAACTCACAAGGTTACAGATTTTCAGAGATGAAATGTGGGAAGAGGAGACCTGACGGGAATGTCACATGGCCTACTGAGAAGAGGAAGAACTATTTCCATCAATTCAACGCAAAAATGGAGCAATACGAGTACAGAATAAGTAGGCAGCCATCATGCATAAAGAGAGCGGATCGAGATAAGCAGTGATGGTAGGTGAAGTCTTGAGTCGAACTACAGTGCCTAAGACTGATGTATTGTATAAATGACTCATAAGCTATATTTCAGAGTAAGAAAATATTGTAGTTTGGGTTGAAGTATCGTATCTGGGAGTCTTTATTGTCTGTAGGAGTGAAGTAAGTCTGAATGAGGACTATCTCGAAATGAAGTATAACATCTCGATGCTGGGTGGTTTATCTTGGAAAAATATCATTGGACCGACAGAGCACAATCAAGTATTTTAGCTCGGTGCGAAGTACTGAATCTTTGACTGAAGTACTGGATCAACATGAGAGGATCTGTCTCGGATGAAGTGCTATTTCTCGGGGTGAAGTACGATATATGCATGACTCGTGTAGTGTTAAATAAAAAAAAAAAAAAAGGAAAATACCCTGGAGCGTAGTATTGTATATTGGAGTGATAAATGTACCTTGGACTG
Organism: Macrobrachium rosenbergii; assembly: GCF_040412425.1. NCBI lineage: Eukaryota > Metazoa > Arthropoda > Malacostraca > Decapoda > Palaemonidae > Macrobrachium > Macrobrachium rosenbergii. Next base: position 42,002,281 of record NC_089777.1, on the reverse strand, counting down.
GAATATTATATAACGGACAGAGGTACTGAATCTCAGAATGAAGTATTGTAATAACAAAAAACGCAATGCCTCTCGAAAGAAATGTACCGCCTTTCAGGTTGAAAAGCATTTTGAGGAAGTAAGGTCATGTGGAGAAGAGAGGGCAGTCTATCACGTCTCTTTCTTACACCATTAAAAGACATGTTTTATGTTTCTCGCGCTAGTTGTTGTGGCATCTCTTTTAAATTACTTTTCCTATGCTGTCTTGTTTTGTGAAAATTGCAACTTGGCTCACTCCTCGTGAGCTCGCTCCATATTTTCTGGCTCTAACTATTACGCTGAAGAGATGTCACGAATTGGCTTTAGTTTATTCTTGTCCTCTCTTTCCCTCACTATCTATTTTCATTACTCACACTCTTAGAATATCGTGATCGATTACATCACACACTCAAAAGCACACTATACATACATACATACATATATGTATATATACACATATACTGCATACAGTGTGCATGTGTGTTTCTGTTGTAGCAACCACAATATTCTGAGAAAGAGTACGAGTATTAAAAATAGACATTGAGGGAAAGAGAGAGCATGAATAAAAGAATAAACTAAAGTCAATCCATGATATCTCTCCAGCGCAAAAATTACACACAAAATATATATATATATATATATATATATATATATATATATATATATATATATATATATATATATATTATATATATGTGTGTGTATATAAAAATATCCTCGGAATAACTTAGACACAAGGGGAATGTTGATTAATAAGTGCTTCGTCACCGGGAGGATGCGGTCCGTTGTCTCATTCAGAAACAACGACCGACAGAGACGTTTTCGCTCTCTATCTGATTTCGACTTTATATGTGAATAACCTTATTAACATGTTTTGTGCGCGTACAAAACAAAATAAACATCTGGTAACTTTGCAAAATTACGACCCTCCAAGTAGAAATCGCTATTCTCTGGACACAATTATATACTTGTTCTTTTGTAACTGATAATCATCCGAAATATTTGCACAATTCAAAAAACAAAGGAACGAAAATCAAGACAATAAAACAGCCGCTATGTCATACAGAGGATTACGACGTTGCGTCAAGATTTCAAAAAAATTAATGTAATCACCAAATGAATCTACATTCCTGAAGGTGTGGTTCTGCAATAAGAAGCCAGGCCATTCTTTCCTTCATAAGTCAAAAAGTGACACGGTGTCCGCCATCTAACGTCACAAATCTGTTTTTTACATTTTACATTTTCTTTGAAAATACCATCTCCTTCTTGTTTCCATTATTATTATTATTATTATTATTATTATTATTATTATTATTATTATTATTATTATTATTATTGTAATAAAATAATCTTCTCCACCCCGTGAGTAACATTTCCAGATTCCCAAAGAACTGGTTAGAAATATTTGTCCTTAATTCCGATGTGATAATTAAAGCATGAAAAAGATAAAGAAGGCTGGTTAGGTGGAGGGAAGAGACCAAGGAAAATGAATGGAAAGGAAAAGAGAGAAAACGACGCAGCTTTGAACCGAAGGAACCCTGCCAACACCCTCTAGTACTACCCATAGGGCGATCTGCAAAGCAAACCAAAGGCAATAATTCGCCTGGTCCCAGTGAGGGTCGATTCTATTTAAAGAGTGACTATGCTATCCGACATTCCTCAAGCACAAATTCGCAATGATCATATGCAATTACCTCATGACAGTATATGACCAGAGGTCCAATACGAATGGCATGTAATCATTACAAGAGGGTCCATTGTAATCGAAAAGAAGAGAAATAATAAATGGAGAAATTATTATATATGATTATTCCTTGAAGAACAGGGTGAATTATCAAGGAAATAAATTTTTGGTAGCCCTGCTTTCTCTTCAATAAGAATATAAACTTATTATTTTCAAGATAGTATGCTTATTTTTTAGATGTGTATTTTTCCCCTGGTTAATTCTGGGGTTATTTAGTTATCTATTGCTGTTCTTAACATCTCATTTTTGATGACATTCCTGTGAGAGAGAGAGAGAGAGAGAGAGAGAGAGAGAGAGAGAGAGAGAGAGAGAGAGAGAGAGAGAGAGAGAGAGAGAGCCAAATTACCGCATAAGCATGCCATGTACCTAAATACACCAAACCTATAAAAGCATATTTTTGATTAACAGTAAACCTATATTGAATTAATTAAATTGGGGGAGGGGGGAATACGCTTTAATTATCAGTAAATTTGTTCTCGTATATCATAAAGAATGCTGAAAAAGGCGATACTGTTGACAAAGAAATACTTAATACTGCTTAACTAAGGACAACTCAACAAAAAAATAAAATGAGCTGAAGTTCCTTCGGCACAATCGAGTTTTCTGTACAGCGTATAATGCTTTATAAAACTCAGCCACGCTCATGAAACTCTCAGCCGCGGCACATGAAACTTTCAACCCCGGCCCGGTAGTGGCCTGTGTTGTTGGCACCTATAGCGGTGCCGGACGCACGATCATGGCTAACTTTGACCTTAAATAAAATAAAACTATTGAGGCTAGAGGGCTGCAATTTGGTACGTTTGATAATTGGAGAGTGGACGACATACATACCAATTTGCAGCCCGCTTGCCTCAGTAGTTTTTACGCTCTGGTGGCAGATGGAAAAAGTGTGGACGGACAGACAAATAGCCATCTCAGTAGTTTTCTTTTAAAAATAATTCATGGGTGAATGAATACTCTTCACCTCCATTACTGTGAGATCCTGTGTGGTCTTCTTTGTTGTCCCCTGAAAAGGTTATTTTCATGAACTGATCATTACACACACATACATATATATATATATATATATATATATATATATATATATATATATATATATATATATATATATATATATATATATATATATATATATATATATATATAATTGAATCATAACTGAATCAATGAAAATATGGAATGTGAAAATTATGTAAATAAAGGCAATGCCACGAATGAGAGAAACAATGGAGTACTGTGAGGCCTATTGACTTATAGTCCTTTACTTTGCAGACTCAATTGTTTCTCTTTCCTCCGTGGCATTGCCTATATATATATATATATATATATATATATATATATATATATATATATATATATATATATATATATATATATAATATATAATACACACACACACACACACACACATATATATATATATATATATATATATATATATATATATATATATATATATATATATATATATATATATATATATATATATATATATATATATATATATATATATATATATATATATATATATACATATAATATATATATATATATATACATATATATATATATATATATAATAATTATACAAATATGTATACACATATATATTAAATATATATATATATTATATATATATATATATATATATATATATATATATATATATATATATTATTGTTACAACCCTCAGGGTTGTTATGCAAGTTCTTAATTAATAATAGAATTGTTGTCAGTAAATGTAACTCAGTGCTAAAGGTCAGCGGAAACAAACTTACAGGAAAGCTCAACAATATTTAATACTTAATAAATACAAAATTTAAATCAACCTTGTGGGATATAATCAATACTCAGAAACCCTGGCGACAACCAGGAAGGACAAATACCGGTCCTTCAAATCCCACTGGATTCCCTAAAACTAAGAAAACTAAACCCTATCAAGGAAAGATAAATAATAAGGAGGAAATGACAATTATCAATAAATAACACTTTTGCTGGCCAGACCAAAAAACTATCCTAATGCTAAATCAAAGGAAGAAGGAAGGCAGAGAAAACAAAACAAGAAAGCAATTATAATCCCTACCTATTGCCACAAAGCTAAATAAATTATACCTTATCTATAAACAATATTTATGACCCGTCGGGTGACGTTATAAAGTCACAGCAAAAAAAACACGACAAAATATACATATATATATACTTAAATAAACCAACTGCTATATAGTTTCTCTCACATCAGTGGAGGCAGAGGAGAAGAAACAATTCCAGGGCCGTGATCAAATCGTCAATTCCGCAATCAGGGCAGGTCATGAACACCAGAGCATCCACACAAAAGGGAAGGTGATCCTATGCGAAAACCAAGGATACTTAGTCTTACCTGGCGTCAGCCTCCCTACAGATCGTTTCACGAGCAAGCAAGTTCCCAGATTGACAGCAGAAAACAGCTGATCAGAGACGCACAAACATCAGGCGAATCCCCATCAGTGCCGGGAGAAAGCGACGGCACCAATTCCCTGGGAATCCTCCTCAACAGGGAAAGACAGGAAACACTGAAGTCGCAGGTGACAGGAGTACCTGCGAGTCTCATATGAAGGACCCAAGTAAGTTGTGGCTCAAAGCAGGAAACACTCGAGTCGCAGGTGACAAGAGGACCTGCGAACAACAGTCCAAGAGAAGATCCGTAACGTGGTCCAAAAAGCTGCCAAACAATCGTCAACCAAATTCCAAAAATCAATCAGCTGCTCAAGGGACAGTATGTCAGGGGAGTGCTATAGCCCGAACTAACTCGAGCCGAGCTCCGACGTCCAGACATCACTAAGGAGACGTTCATCAACACTCGTAAAAACAGAACAACACTCGTTAAAACGATAGTTCGATAATATAAACAAACAGGAAGGAGGCGCCTAACCACACTGAATAATGTTAAATTAAGCACTTTACGTTAAGCACTAGAAATTACCAGACAACGGATATTAAAGTTCAAAAATAATGTAAACAAATACCCATTCAAAACAACGGCTATCTTGCCACAAAATGACTTTCTTAAAAAGTAGAAATTAAACCTAGAAAAAATAAGGCTAATCTAAATTTACGTAATGCAAATAAAGACAATAATTTAAGCTTACCTAATAATTATATAAATATGTATACACACATATATATATTATATTAAATTAAATATGTATATATAATATAAATATATACACATGTATATCCGTCGTGACAATAAATTAGTATGTACCAAGATGCTGCCTCTTACTCATCCAGTTCTCACACTGGTGACCCAACAACGCCACAGCAGCATCCGGCTGCCTGCCTCCATTCACGACTTACAACCCAGAGGGCTGTTTTTTCAGAGCGGAGACCATCTTCGGACCCAAGAAGATCACGGTGTCATCATGCAAAGCAAACCCAACGCCGTCCTCGAGTTCCTGCTGGACGACATCTTCGAAGAAGTTGTAGATCGGCTAGCCAAACAACAGACCCCCGTCATGTACGAGGCATTAAAAGCACAACTGAGGTCATCCTTCAGCATACCCCCTGCCCTCAGAGGTAGGAAATTCCTAGCAACGACCATCACGCATCTACAAGCAACTAATATGGCTAATAACGATCCCGACCATCGACGATCGACCAGAAACAACTCTAGACCTCATAAGAGAGGTCCTCCTGACGAAGTTGTCACAGTAAACAGTCGATGTGACACCCAACTCATCCACCATGCCCCTCCATGAATTCCTGAGAATGGTAGACGCAGTTCATTTGGCACGGACATTGCCAGAACCCACTAAACCAAACAGTCCATAAGGGGAACAAGTCTACCTTTCGCTGCCTCTTCCAGGTACAAGCAAAACCACTCCATCCACATTCATGCCAGCCAACCCGCACAAATGCCTCAACCCCACCCCAGCACTCCACAGGTGACTACTGCCAGCAGTGCCCTGCTTAAAATGTATGAGGTTGAGGCATTTGTGACATTGCCAGAACCCACTAAACCACCTTGTTCCCCCTATGGTCTTGTGTCGCTTGCTGCTGCAGCCAACCAACAACCTCAGCAATGTCCGCAACTGCGAAATTCATGACAGGACCATATCAACTGGAAACAAGTCTACCTTTTCTGCGATTGCCTCTTCCAGGTACAAGCAAAACCACTCCACGTGCAGTATGTAAGTCATTCGTGCCAGCCAACCCGCACAAATGCCTCAACCCCACCCCCAGCACTCCACAGGTGACTACTGCCAGCAGTGCCCTGCTTAAAATGTATGGAAAAAGAACTATGAAATTATCAATCAATGGCAAACCATACTGTTGGACATTCATCACAGCAGATGTCACAATCATACTACTAGGAGCAGATTTCCTGAAAGCCCATGACATGTTGGTAGACGTAGCCAGACAGCAGCTAATCTAGAGAGAAAACCCTATAGCACCCATCACCCCAAGAACAACAGCAAACCCCATATTGGGACCAGAGATCCACTGACTCCTTCAGGAATATCCCGAAGTATTCAAAGACGTCCTACAGCACAACCTAACGAATCCCACAAAACATCACATCAAGCACCTCATCGTCACCGAGGGTCCCACAGTCCACGCACGCTTCAGATGTTTGACTCCAGAAAAACTAGCCTATGCCAAACAAATATTCCAGGACATGGAACAAGCAGGAATCTGCCAGAAAGCCTCCAGCCCATAGGCATCCCAACTCCACATGGTACCTTAAACAGATGGTACATGGTGGCCCTGCAGTGACTACCGATGACTCTAACATCAAAACAATACCAGACAGATACCCCATGCCTAACATCGCCACCATAACAACCTTGTAGAAGGTGCCAAAGTATTAACAAAAATTAACCTGCTGAAGGGGTACTACCAAGTCCCAGTAGCAAAGTACCAAGTCCTGGTAGCAAAGGATGGCATAGAAAAAACAGCTATCATAACCCCCTTCAGAACATACACCTTTAACTACAGCTGTTCCAGCCTTCGAAACACCAGTGTGACTTTCCAACACCTCATGGATGAAATACTGGGAGAATTGCCCTGCTGCGTCATTTATGTCGACGATGTCCTGATATTTAGCCCCAGGCTATAAACAGCACATAAAGGACATAAGGCAAGTCCTAGAGAAACCTAAAGAAAAGAAGCTAGTAGTGCAGGAGGATAAATGTGAATGGGTGAGAAGTACAGTAGAATTCCTTGGCCATCAAATAAACCCTGAAGGAGTCAAACCCCTCCCATTGAATGTCCAAGCTATCACCGATTTCCCCAGACCAAACACCATCAATATAGACACACAAGAATTTGCTGGCATGATCAACTGTTACCACCAATTCATACCCAACTTAGCAGAAATAACGTTCCGTTTATATGAGTGCTTAAAGGGAAAACCAAAAACTTTATGTTCTGACAAACAAGAAACAGCTTTTCAATTAGCCATAAAAACCGTGAATTCTGCAACAACACTAATATTTCCTCTATCCCACAGATCCCTAACCCTAACAACTGATGCAAGTAACACAGCCATGGGCGCTGTACATGAGCAGGACACAGACAAGGGCCATCAGCCACTAGCATTCTTTAACAAAAGTTATTGCCAGCAGAACAGAAATACTCCACACATGCTCAAGGGATGGCAGTTCAAGGTGCAAACAGACCATCAACCCTTGGTCCACGCCTTCACCAAAATTGGAGACCGTTGGTCGCTGTGGCAACAGTGTCACCCGTCTGCAATATCCAAGTTCTACTGCACCATCAGGTACCTTGGAGACGCCCTTTCCAGAAGTACCATCAACACCATCCAGATTGGTATATCATATCCCAAGATCAAAACAGCCCAAAACAATGACATGGACCTTCAGCGACTACGGTGGGAAAATCCTGCCCTCACATGGATTTCATCATAGACGAAGGAGAGACGACCATTGTCTGCGAAACTAGTACCGAACGCCATCGCCCCTGCATGCCATTGGCCTTAAGGGCTTCATAGATGTTACGACCACCGGATCCGGTTGTCTGAACTGGAAGTAAACCTCACTGTCTATGGTGTTCTCCTCCGACCAAAAGTGGGCAGAGTCCATCGGCCTCTCCGACCAGCTCGCAACCTGCCGTTGCCAGGTTCGTGGCTTCCGTTTTAGTTCGTGTGGCCCAAAGCCTCCACGTCTAGGGCATGATCTCAAGATTTACTGCAGTTTCAACTAGACGGTGAAAGAGTAACATGGCAGCTACGTTGGCAGATGAGTTCTTATGATAAATTAGTTTGAGGCTTAAGATAAATTAGTTTGAAAATTACAGAAGGATGCAATATATATATATATATATATATATATATATATATATATATATATATATATATATATATATATATATATATATATATATATATATATATAATATATATATATATGGTTGAAAGAAGAGAAATAAATGATCTCACACTTGTTTATTAAATGAACTGAAACTTTACCCTGGTGACTGGTTTGACTGATTACCCGAGGATGGACGAGCAGACCGACATGGAATTATTATGTATGGTCTCCTCTCTTATAAAAATAAAAAAAACACACTTCTATGAGACAACCAACATCGCTGTACGAAAGGTTGCTTCCGTGGCACTAGTTGTTCCCTGGGGCATATAATCCCAGAGACATGTAAAGCAATTATTCAAGTTATGCAACACGAGTTTACAAAGGTAAAAAGTAACTATGCTGCATACACAGCATCTTGCATAGTCTAGTGGTATATAGTCTAGTATATAGTAGGTCTATGATCCGTTAAGGCAGAATAGGCCCTTAAACCTACGTTTCTGTAGCCAAGTAAGAATAAAATTTTCAACTTTTTTGCACACAAAACTTTTAATTTAAAAAAGGAAAATTAAAATATTATTATCATAAACTTTTATTTTATGTATGGAAAATAACAAGGTAATTTAAACAACAGTACTAATACATACATACACACACATATATATATATAATATATATATATATATATATGTGTGTGTGTGTGTATGTATTAGTACTATTAATATGCCCCAAGGAACGACTAGTGGCGCGGAAGCAACCTCTCGTACAGCGATAGTGGTTGTCTCATACAAGTGAGTTTTTTTTATTTTTATAAGAGAGGAGACCATACTGGGTTGTCAAAACACGACCCCACACCGTTCCATCGTCCGGTTCGGGATCGAACGCTCCAATTCATTTATGATTTGAATATAATTTAGAGGGAAAGTCCCTCGAATTCAGTCAGCAGGGAAAAGTTTCACTTCATTAACAAACAATCATGAGGTAATTAATTTCTCTTCTTCAACCATAGTTTAATCCAGGTTCTCCTTTTTCGATATGGTTTTCCAATTTCAGCTGCAAGAGTGCAGTCTATAGCGTCATCACTAAGCGGAGTGGACATGCCTTTCCTCGATCAGATTTCGGCAAACTGAAGCGAATCCGAACATCTATAGGCAACGCAGATACTGGAGTTAGAACGGAACTTGATCCACCGGTCGTAACATCTATGAGGCCCTTCAAGGAAGAAGGCCTTCAATCTCGCCCATGACCTATCACACCAGTCCAGCCATTCCACCGCCTGTATCCCGTCGGAATGGTACATCTGGTGCGCCATGAAGTCGGACATCAAGAAATGGGCTCGAAAATGTCTCCCCTGCTAAAGATATAAGGTCGCAAAAACATACATTCAGAGATAGGACAATTCACTACAACAGAGTGACGACTCGCCCACATTCACGTCAACATTGTGGGGGCCCTAACCCTCTCCATGGGGGTACAGATACCCCTTCACAATCATCGACCAGAATACCAGATGGCCTGGCGCAATACCCGTCAAACAGCAAACAGCAGAATGTTGTGCAAGGGCTTTAATAAACTGGATCAGTTGGCACGGAGTCCCTCAGTACATCACCAGCGACAGGGGGCTAACTTCACGATGCCCTATGGTGCTCCCTTGCTGCCAGCCTCAGGACAAAAATAAAACACATGGCAGTATACAACCCAGAAGCAAATGATATTATAGAGAGGTTCCGCCGCCCCTTGAAAACAGCGCTCACTGCCAAATATCAAGACAGGAGGTGGAAAAAAGAATTGCCGTGGATTTTATTAAGACTGAAACAGCCCCACACACAGCATTCAACCCGTCACCGGCGGAAGCACTCTACAGACAGTCACTAGCAATACCAGCAGAGGTCTTTCAAAACCCAACAGAGCTAACCACCCGCTCTGATGTCTGTAGGGCATTAAAACAAATCATGCCAGAAAAAACAGCATACAGTGTATCCAGAAAAGTCTATGTCCCTGAAGAACTGAGGCGAACAAAATATGCGTTTATCAGAACTGACGCACGCAGAGGCCGCCCCTCTCCCCTGTCTACTCTGGACCTCACTGATTCCTGCGGCATAGAGACAAACGCTACCAGATGTCAGTGGACGGGAGAATGACCTGGGTCTCGATATACAGGCTGAAACTGGCATACATCGCAGACGACAGTACATCTCCATAAGTCTCCTTGTGGGTGGGGGGAGTACTGTAAGAGTAACTGCTGGGGCCCTCCAGGCATTCGCTGTCTAGAACACCAAGTGACCTACGGCAGACCAGCGTGTTTCCCCAGAAAACACAAATCAAAGACAGTCAGCTGAAGCAGTGATTTTCATGTATTTTCAGGAACTTTCAGCAAATCAATTGAAAACTAAAACCATCTATAAGTAAAATGTTTCAAGCTTTCGAACTATATGTAAAGAAGGATTCTCCTTATTTCGTATATAGAATTGTTAACTGTTTTCAATATGTGAGAAACATCTGACCGTAAATTATGCCTTTCTTGCCTGATGTTAGATACTACTTTTCCGTTCGCGGAAACCCATTCTAGTCAGAAATTTGTGACAATAAATTAGTGTCATAGTAAGTACCGAGACGCTGCCTTTTACTCATCCCGTTCTCACAAAGTTACGTCCTCATGTAGAGAAAGCCTGTGCTGCATGATGGAGTCAGGGATAGCACGAACAGAAGGGTAACTCCAAGGTTTACCCCGAAAAACAGCAATTCGTTGAATTTCAATCTTTTATATAATATAAAACACAATATGCACTTAAATATTTTGCATGTAAACGATAGCCTACGGGCAACAATCTACACGTTTAGATTTCCCGTCGTCCAGGCCCGTGCCAACCTCCCTCTGGCTACTGGCAAGAGATACGCAATTAAATTTGTGTCTCGTAAATAGGTTAAGAACAATTTTCTTTTGTCTTAGTGTATGCATGCGTATATTCTTTGCATACGTGCCCAGCAGCCATTAGAGTTCGCTCACAACAAACCCATGAGATCCCAGTGATTCATTCATTCATACACATAGCTACTTTGAATTTCGCACAAATAAATTACAGTAAGTGTTGGTAAAATCTGTTACAATTCCCATGGTAGGTTGTTTCTCAGGTCAGGAATAGTAGAATTGACTCTCTCCAACATTAGCATCATATTCGACTGTATGAGAATGGAAGTTATGGGACACCAATTAATAGTATTTTTGAAAACAAGTGTTTCTGAGTTGCTTCTAAACTGTGACATTTCAAAACTTAGAGTGTGGTGGATTTGTCTGAATCTAAATGAGTTCTCAAGGCAATACCAATATGAAGTCCTTTCTTCTGCTTTCTCTAAAATTTTTATTAATTAAGACATTACCTAAAAACAGAAGAGACCATAATTTTTAAAATTTTCTCCCCCGTATCTTATTACCAAAAGCCTTGCTGAGACTTTCGTACTCTGTAAATAGTTGTGTCACCATGTCCAGAGCTTCCAATTTCTTTTATTATCTCATGTAACAACATCTGACAAACTAACCGAGTCTTTTGTATTATTTTAGGTGCTTCTTTATTCCCATAATTCAAAATATTTCTTTCATCATCAGTTATATTATTCAAAATGTATATCCCTTCAATAACTTGCTAAGGAACCATACAAGCAGCAAAGTACGCTTTTTCTTTTGAACCCATGTAACTCCCTGTTTTCTCTAAACACTTACTAAACATCCGCTAAAGACTACTTTGAACACTTACCCCCGAGATAAATGCACAGGTAACCATAGATGACAGATTAACTGCAGAGGGAGATTATCTCCGCCTATGCCAACACGTTCCCTTAAACAGTAGTGCCGGTAATTCATCTCTTTTCGCGTGGGTTTTCTCGTTATCTGACACTCCCCTTTATTATTTACGTCTCCTGGGGAGAGAGACCCCAGACAAGAAGACACAATCTAGAACTGTTCCGTTAACAATTGTTCCTGTGTTGAGAGACTGGTGGTCATTTCAATGAAAATGAGTTAGAGAGAGAGAGAGAGAGAGAGAAGAGAGAGAGAGAGAGAAAGAGAGAGAGAGAGAGAAATGAACGATAAGCGGTCCGTCATATCATATAACAATGTATCATTGCTAACAAAACTGGGAAGGCCACGAAGTTGTAACCTCACGGGGACAATCATCAGATATTTACCATGAGATAACTCGCTCTCTTTCTATCTCTCAGATGGTTCCCTTTCTTATTTCATAGTGTTAAGAGGAGACCTCTTCATCAGAGAATAAAGAATGAAACCTCCAGATTCTTAGGTACCATTGTATCTGCTCCATTCATAATTTAGTTTCTTCCTCACATTTCTACACTTCTGATAGCAAAGGACCATAAAGTTCTAATTTCATCGTTTCCTGCTCCTTCCAGACAGACACGGAGGTCCAATAATTCTATTTTTACTTTTCGTTTTTTTTTTTATGGGTGTAAACCTTTCCCATTAATTTGCTCATGCCAAAAAGTAACCCCTGCTCGCCCACGTCACTCACTACCATGAAAACGGTAGGCAGGACCCACTCCATGCCTCCCATTCAATCAAGGTAGGCAATTAACATGTTAATTGGAAAATCCACCGACTTGTTAATCACCTACCTAAATGATGGTTTTAATTGGTAATTGGAAAGGGTTACCTAACTCTTAGCCGGGATGAACTACGAAGGCTGTAGGTCTTTTGCAACTGAACGCTGTGCTGCCTTCTGCGTGTATTGATTAAGGGCTAGTTTTGACTTTTTACAAAAAGATTTAGTGCTTTACACAGACAGGGTAAAATTATAAGTTATCTAAACTCTTTGTCTGACTGCGCTGTTAAAGCTTTTTATCGTGTAACTTGAAGGTGTCAGTGTAAGACCTTAGTTACTTAGCTCTTTGGATTTATTACACGTGAGTTGTTTTACAACTTTATTAAGCAAAGTTAACCTGCTAATGTGAAAGCATAAGTTTTCTACACATTTTGTCTCACTATCAGTGGATTTGGCTTTTTTTTTTATTTTACTAAATCTTGAAAACGATATAAAAATACTGATCCTTGTTTTCCTCCAAGCATTTTCATATGCGTGTGTGTTATTGTAGTAAAAACAGCCATGATGTTTTTAATAAGAGACTTTTTCTTTGAATGCGTAAACCTCAAAATCATCTATTTATGATCTTCGGTAGCGATCATAAATAGATAACATCCTAAAAAGTACTCTAGTAAATGAGTGATTAAAATCACCTTATTATTATTATTATTATTATTATTATTATTATTATTATTATTACTATTATTATTATTATTATTATTATTATTATTTTTATAATGCCAACCTTGGGTAACAAGAGTATTTGTTCCTTTGCCCTTTTATGACTAACAGGCTATACATAGATTTCTGCACCGTTAGTCTCTCAACTGATGAAGTTGACAAACATTAAGTCTTGTCAGTTTCTGAACGAGTGATCGCCCATGAAAGCATACAGGATGGTAAGAAACGGGGACAGAACCTCATCCCCAATATAAACAGAAGCCACGGGAATATGGTCCTGAATATCATTACGTAGGTTCTTGCAACAACGGTGCTCAGTGATCCCCGATATTTGCATAGCCAGCTAATTAGCAGCCATGCAATCAATTAATCTTGCAACAGACCTTAAGAATCATGTTCGACAATGTGTGCTAAAAAGAAAGAGAGAGAGAGAGAGAGAGAGAGAGAGAGAGAGAGAGAGAGAGAGAGAGAGAAACCTTATGAATGATTTCTCCATCTTGAAATGAAGATTATTACCTCGTCGATGCCCGTGCTTTTCAGCTGTATGATGGTATACATTTTCATTTTCAACGGGATAACGATCACACGTTCTCTCTCTCTCTCTCTCTCTCTCTCTCTCTCTCTCTCTCTCTCTCTCTCTCTCTCTCTCCACAAATGTAGGTATGATCCCCAACAGTCGAATAACGACCAAGTGCATGACTCACTCCTTAGATCAACAAAGACATACTGGGTTGTCAAAACACGACCCCACACCGTTTCCTCTCGTCCGGTTCGGGGATCGAACGCTAGGCAATTCATTTATGATTTGAATATACAGGTCCTGCCACCACAAGACGAGAGGGAAAGTAATACCCTCGAAAAAAAAAAAAAGAAATTATTACCCTGCAACAAAACTTGGGGTATCTAGTGTGAGCGGCACTGGGTCCCAGTAAAGTGCCTCCCCCCCCTCCTCCCATTCCCTTCTTCCACAACCTCTCAAAAGAGACAGAAAGAGTGAGAGAATTTCTTTCGCTTTTCCCGATACCTAGAAAAAGTCAAAATGAGAAATAAATGGCCAGGGCGCTTGTTAAAGGCTCTAGTTCATTAGCTTCGCGCCCTGCATAAACACGATACCTCCATTAACTCGGGAATGCCTCGTTCTGATCCTTTCTGGCTCCGAAAAAGCGATTCTTATCAAACCGACAGAGGAGTGAGACGAATCGCTCCATTTGCTCTGGCGGCAAATTGATAAGACCGAGAAGATGAAGAAGAAGAAGAATTAGAAGTGGCGGTCCGACGTAGCGAGGGATTCCTATCGGCACTTTGCATTCTGATAAGAAGAAAATAAATAAGAAAGAGGAGGGAAGAGGTCAGATCTTCGAGATAAGAAGAAGAAGAAGAAGAAGAAGAAGAAGAAGAAGAAGAAGACGAAGATGAAGAAGAAGAAGGAAAACGAAATGATAAGAGAAGAGCCCAGATAGGAATTCCTATCTTCACTATTTACATCCAACCCCCTCTTAGATGAATATGCGAATAGTATATACTCACAAGTCTTTTCCCAATCGTCATGAATAAAACACGCGATTGAAGGTGGCTCTTGGCCTGTTAGCTTGTCACTGGTCGAGTTCTTCGAAGACTTGACTGTTACTTGTGTTGACCTAGGCTCGTCATCGAACGAAGTGTTTGACAAGATGTTTCGTATCTTTGAGATCCTGGCCTTGTTGCAGATTAGAGGTGACTATCAAGCTGTCTTTTTACTTGGGATCTTTCCTAGACAGGAACCCCCAAAGGGTTTTCGGGGGTCGTTATCTAGGACTAGTATTTCTTTGGGGTCATTATCTTTGTGATATTTACAGTACTTTGTTTATGTTTTTTACGGTCATCCCAACGGGCTTGTGTTAAACACGCCGCAAAGGTGGTTACATACCGGGTTAAAACCCTTAGGGGTCACTATCTAGGAAAACTTACTTTCAAGCCCAAACTTCTGCATTTTCGATGACTGTCAAACAGAACTTGGAAACAAATGTCGTTAGCGCCAGGCCGCTAACGTTTCTTACCAGTTCCGCCTTGTTCATTCACATCTTAAATTCCGATAGCTCTCAACCGAACTGCGATCTAAAGCCGTTCACTCTTGACCGCTACGGTTTCTTACAAGGTTCGCATAATCCATTCTAGGAACTTTTTATGACCCATTTGCTGCTAGCGCTGAGCAGCTGGAGATTCCTGTAATTTCAGGTACAGATTCTTACTTTTCGTTTTTAATTATGCTGGTGCTTAACTTGACGTTAAACCCGGTGACTTAAGCGTAAATAAAATTATGAAGACAAGAAAGATTATATTAAGTTTCGGTGGAAGAAACATTTAAGTGGAGTGGGTACTAAAAAAAAAGTAATGAATCACAACATAATGAATAACTTCGGTAAACAAGAAATCACTTATAAAAGCTGAGATATCTGAAGCAATAAAAAAAGAAAACGATGGACTAAAACATACAATAAACCTGATGAAAGGCAACAAGATGAACATGACAAAACTAAAATTACGTATGAAAGGAATAAGAAAGCAAAGATGCAGAATTCAGCAGCCATAATATATTCACAAAACAGGATTAGAGATAAAAGCAATGGCCTAAAATGTAAAATATGAACGCAAATATTAAATGAGATTTCATGCAAATTTGTAAGATAAAATATGAGTACGAGAATAGGGATCAAATAGGGATATATCAAGAAAATTGCAAACTGAGATCAAAATTTAAAAAAAATCAGAAGCATTTCATCAAATGCAGACGTGAAGAAGAGGGGCCACAGGGAAGGGCTAAGAAAAAACAGCTGCCTTAAAAAGCAGAGCAAGATTGAAAGCACAAAGAACAGGGACAAATAAACAAATAGATAACGAAGACAAGCAACAGAACAACAGTCAACCATATACAGTATAATGAAAGCAAGAAAAGGAGCAATGTAGAAAGCCAAGACCAAGGAGCGTAACAGGCAAAAGCAGAAGGCAACAGAGCGACTGTGAAGTCGAGGAGATTAAACTTGCAAATGAAAACTGCAGATGAAAATGCTGCAATGGGAAAAGCGTGGCTCATCTGCATTCACCTAAGCCGATGATAAATCCTTCGCGCTGCACCAAATACAATATTTCTTATCTGCTCTCGTCCTTCTCGTGAAGTTACACCTCGAAATTAAAGTGATGCTCAACGACTAGAAATCTCGGGAGATGTTTAATGTGAATATCATTTTGCGCATTTTGTTTTCTTTTTGTGCCAGATACTTATAGGAGTTCACGCGGATTTATGTGATGTCATTCCTAATATTAGGAGAGGAATCATCATGTTGTTGGATTAGTTGATATACATACATACATATAAGTATATATATATATATATATATATATATATATATATATATATATATATATATATATATATATATATATATATATATATATATATATATATATATATATATATATATATATATATATATATTTATATATATATATATATATTTATATATATATATTTATATATATATATATATATATATATATATATATATATATATATATATATTATATGAATGGGAAGTACTGAAAAGATAACTGAATAAAAATAATAACGAATACATACAATGTCTGATTATTTAAAAAAAAAAATATCGGAAAATCATAAATAAACAGACAAATAGTTGCATATACTTATTTGTTACTCCTAGTATTAAGAATTTTTCTTTTATTCACAAAGATATCATACATGTATGTGTGTGTGTGTGTGTATATATATATATATATATATATATATATATATATATATATATATATATATATATATATATATATATATATATATTTATATATATGTATTTGTCACTTGTCCAACAACCGTTTCAACTTAACGTTGACTAAGTTAACATATAGAAATAAGGAAAAATGTCTAAAAGTCATATTTTCTAAATACAGAGGTAAATTGTACAACTGCCAAATATATTAGTCTCAAGTATTGAAAGAACCTGTCAAGTGTAAAGGGCACATCTCATCAGAACAGCTTCTCCTTCACTACAGGGGTCCTGTCCAGCCCCGCCTCTAGCCTTGTTTACATGTTTGCAAAGTCCTTTCTTCGCTTTCCCGTGATCAGTTGAAAGAATTCCGACATACAGACAAGTCTTTTATAAAACTTTTTTTTTTTAACTTTTAGGTTCAAGGTTTCTTCATGTTACATCGCTTTTTTTTTTGCTTTCCCTTAGCATCGAATCGACATAAGCAACTTGGCTTTATCAGTAAACAAGTACCGTGTACTCAGGTAATAGAATTTGACGTTTAGAAATGATTAAATTTCTATTCCTTCTTACTACACATAATGCAGGTATCATCGAACAATTAAAGAATGCACACAAATATATAATGCAAGAGTGTATTTATAATTCAACTAGATGCTGGAATGATAGAAAGGTTTATACCCGACACGAAAAAGATTCTCATGTACATTATATATATATATATATATATATATATATATATATATATATATATATATATATATATATATATATATATATATATATATATATATATATATATATATTATAACAAGGAGCTGAAGGATACGTCATGAACTATTTGTCCGTTTATTATATAAACTGAAGTTTCGAGGACGCAGCCTAATTTGTAAAAACTGAAAAACCCAATTATAATACATAAAAATTGCTTAAGTACTCTCTTCCACAGGGCTTATCCTCCACTTGTTTTGGTTTCCAAGAAATCTCATTTCTTCATAATTATTTTTCCGAAAATTGCTACCCATCCAAGCTTCTTTTTTTTAATGTTCCTAATGTAACTAAACTGGCTTTTTACTTTAATATTCCTTTTATTTATGATAAGTCTTTTTATGTTCAGCTCAATTCACCGGCATCTTTCAGCAGTTAACAGTAGAGCCATACCCAAGAACCCATTAACATATTGGTCCTTTTTCAGATATATAGATAAACTAAATTCTCTGATGACTTCCAATGTCGTATATTTATATACTTGTCCCAAATGTAAGATTGGGAAATATGTGGGGCTTCTCGTCGCCTACTCAAAGTGAGAATTGATTGTCATCGGGGAGTTAGTTTTAGAATAGATGCTAAGTTGACTAATCCAGAACTTTCCAATTGAAACATGAAATCGAAAATAAACATTTTAAAATTCTCTCCAGAGCCACCTCACCTCATCCGTTAGCAATAGCCGAGTCAGTATATATTAAGAAGGTTGTTCGGACTTTAAACAAGCAAACTACCTCTACAATACTGCACCTGTCTTGAGTTTGCCCGTTTTTGTTCTTGTTTGATGTCACTCAGTCCTTGGTTCCCCTCCTAAAAGGTAGCGACCTGATTCTTACATCTATTTGTCAAATATCGTTTTTTTTTCTAATTGTAAATTTCTTCATTCTGAGTCTTTTTAACATGTTTATATATTATATAATTGGGTTTTTAGCTTTGAAAATGAGGCTGCATCCTCGAAACGTCAGTTTATACAATAAACGGACAAATAGTTCATAACGTATCCTTCAGCTCCTTGTTCTACGTTGATTGACAGAAACGCTTCCCATGTATATACAGTATATATATATATATATATATATATATATATATATATATATATATATATATATATATATATATATATATATATATACACACAATGTGTATGTGTGTGCTTTGTCTGTCTGTGCGTATTTGTGCCTGTAATTGCAGGTGAAGAAACCGGTGAGGAAAGCATTCAAGTATTTTCGCAGCGAAAATGACGAGTACCATACAGGAAAGAATAAAACTGGGAAACAGCTCTAAACAATCACCTACAAGGAATGATTATTATTCTTGTAACATCATTACTACCATCTTATCATTACTTCAAATCTTTTGACAACTATATACTCAAATACAGTGCATACCTGTAACACTTTTATGCAACTCCAAAGAATCCAGATCGCCTGTTAAACCTTAGCACAGTAGGGATAGATCTGCTTTTTTATTGTTGTCCATGTCTATTTTTTATTTGCACGGATCATGATTAGATTAACAAAACTCATGCAGAGCTCCACAGACAGCTGATACAGATTTTCTGAAGAGATAGAAGGAAACGAAGGAACATTTCAACTCCTGTGATAGTTCTCACACGCCTTCTCTTACAGGTGAAAATAGGGATAAACTATTAAAATAAGACCCCTAATAAATGGTTCCTAGGTAATTTTAGGTGACAACTAAGTCCCAACTCCCTTTCACAGACAAAAAACAATGCCACTGAAATAGGGATTAGGAGTCAAACATTACAACCCCCAGAAAGCACACAAAGGGAATTCAAACTAATTGCTTTGTGTGAACCAAACGAATAGTTTACATAGATAAGATTCAGCCAGTTCCTAACACTCCAGACTTCGACACTACAGTATATCTAATATTGCATTGAGGCTTTCTCAATTTACCCCGGATAAATTTATCGTATCTTCTGTTTTTTGACATCTCATTTACTTTTTTAAACCTTGTAGTTACCTTAACAAACGAGGAATATCTACATTTGGAGCAATGA